>NC_137844.1:36432500-36717500 GCF_948465745.1 Chenopodium album
CCAGGGACAAGACCTATTTCAAAGGCTCCGTATAGGATGGCCCCGGCTAAGATCAAAGAGCTAAAGATTCAGCTAGACGACTTATTGGAGAAAGGATACATTCGACCTAGTTCATCACCATGGGTTGCACCAGTTTTGTTCGTGAAGAAGAAGGATGGAAGCTTGAGGTTGTGCATGAGGATCATTTGAGGATGGTATTGTCAACCTTGAGAGAGCATCAATTATATGCCAAACTCTCAAAGTGCGAGTTTTGGTTGGAAGAGGTAGCTTTCCTAGGTCATGTGATTTCTAAGGAAGGAGTATCGGTGGATCCAGCAAAGGTAAAGGCCGTAAGTGAATAGCCGACCCCGAGGAGTGTGTCAGATGTTCAGAGTTTTCTTGGGTTAGCAAGTTATTATAAGAGATTTGTTAAGGATTTCTCAAGAATTGCAAGGCCTGTGACGAGCTTGATGAGGAAAGAATGTAAGTATGAATGGACTCCGGAGTGTGAGAAGGCTTTTCAGACATTAAAATAAAAGTTGAGTACGGCACCTGTGTTAACCGTGCCTGATGGAAGTGAGCAGTATGAAGTGTATAGTGATGCATCAAAGTTCAGGTTAGGTTGTGTGTTGATGCAAAATTGAAAGGTAATTGCTTATGCCTCGAGACAGTTGAAGCCTTATGAGGTGAATTACCTGACCCATGACTTGGAGTTAGCCGCAATTGTGTTTGCATTGAAGATTTGGAGATACTACTTGTACGGAGTGACATGTAGGACTTTCACCGATCACAAGAGTTTGAAGTACATATTCACTCAAAAGGAGTTGAACATGAGACTACGGCGATGGTTAGAGTTGATTAAGGATTACGATTGGAAATTCAATATCATGAAGGGAAGGCTAATGTTGTAGCTGATGCATTAAGCAGGAAGTCAAGTCATGTAGTTAACGCGATGATTCTTCCAGATCAACGTGTGGAGTTCCAAAAGATGAATTTGGAGGTATTGGAACAAGGAGAAGTAAAGAAACTTTTGAGTGCCTTGTTGAGCAAACCGTCGATTTATGATGAGATTCGAGAAAGTCAACCTGGGGACGAGAAGTTGAACAAGATTAAAGGAAAGATCGAGGAAGGGCAAATATTGGACTTTTCGATAGCCGATGATGGAAGCATGAGGTTCAAAGGGAGGTGGTGTATTCCCCGGAATCGAAGTGATTTGAAGCAGAAGTTGATGTGGGAAGCTCATAGTTCTCCTTATTCAATGCATCCCGGAGGGGATAAGTTGTATAAGGACATGAAAAAGACATTCTGGTGGCCGAATATGAAAAGGGAAGTGGTGGAATTCGTGCTAGATGTTTGACTTGTCAAAAGGTCAAAATTGAGCAGAAGAGGCCACAAGGAACAATTCAATCCTTAGAGGTGCCTAGTTAGAAGTAGGATTCGATCTCTATGGATTTCGTGGGAGCTTTACCGAAAACGCGAGCAGGGAATGATACTATTTGGGTCGTAGTGGATCGATTAACTAAGTCAGCAGAATTCATACCTATGAGGAGTACATGGTCAATGGATCAATTGGGAAAAGCATACGTGAAATTTGTAGTGAAATACCATGGTGTGCCAAAGGACATCATATTGGATAGGGACTCAAGGTTCTTATTCAACTTCTGGCAAAGTTTACAAAAGGCTATGGGGACTAAGTTGTTGATGAGCACCGCATTCCACCTCGCAACCGATGGTCAAACAGAGAGAACAATACAGACTTTAGAGGATATGTTGAGATCATGCGTTATGGAGTATCAGGGTTCATGGGAAGATCATTTGGACTTAATAGAATTTTCCTACAACAACATTTATCATGCAAGCATTGGAATGGCGCCATTCGAGCTTTGTATGGGTGGAAGTGTAGAAGCCCGATATGTTGGAACGACATAAGTGAAACAGCTACACTCGGGCCAGAGATGATCGAAGAGACGGTGAAACAAGTAAAGATGATTCAAGAGAAAATAAAAGCCGCACAAGATCATCAAAAGAGCTATGAAAATTTGAAAAGAAGGGATGAGGAATACGAAGTAGGTGAGAAAGTTTTATTGAAAATATCTCCGATGAAGGGAGTAATGAGGTTCGGGAAAAGGGGAAAGTTAAGCCCGAAGTACATTGGACCCTACGAGATTATCCAAAAGGTGGGAAAGGTAGCATACAAGTTGGATTTGCCTAACGAGTTAGAAAGAGTTCACAATGTGTTCCATGTGAGCCAAATTCGGAAGTACATACCAGACGTTTCCCATATTTTACAGCCTAAAACCATCGAGATGGACGAGAACTTGACTTATGAGGAAAGACTTGTGAATATTTTGGATAGTTAAGTGAGAAGCACTAGGAACAAGGATGTTAAGATAGTCAAGGTTCTATGGTCAAACCATAAAACCGAGGAAGCTACTTGGGAAGTCGAAGCACTGTAGGGAATATTTCAAGCATCCCACACTTGAGCCCCACTGTGATCATACACTTAAGCATGGTGGCGTCCAAAGGGAAGGAAGCTAGAGTAAAAGAGTCGCCAACAAGTTTTGGGAACTTGTAAACTATTCACAGGGTGAAGGTTACACCCCTTAACGATACAGGAGATCGTTAACTCTAATAGGTCTGGAACCATGACTGGAAGTTTGGGGGTGAAGGTACAAATCCAACCTAAAGAGATTGAACCTGCCCTAAAAATAGGCCTCTACTTTATTCTTCTCGTATTCATGTGCGCTTTCTGACTAACATACAATCAATAGGTTAACCCTAAACCTGTTTATCTATGTTGGTTGAATATTAATGCACAAACAAATCTATTATTGGCGATCACTTGAATTATAATCATATTAGCCTAAACAAGATTATTAATTATCTTATTAAGCGTGACTACAAGTACGAATTGCCTTTAAACCTGCAAAAGAGGGGGTGATCAAGCAATAACAATAAAAATATGTCAAGCAACATAATAACAATCATCATCATAATCTCAATCCCAATAAAGCTTAATAATATTAGCAAGATCCTTGGCATGATTCTAACAAGATTAATAACAAACCCTAGCATATCACTAAGCAATAAAGATCAAAGCTTGTGTATGAGGAATTTTGTGAGAGGGAAGGTTTAGAAAAAGAATAGAGATAGAAGGAAAGCTTCTAACTTTTAGAGAGAATAAGAGATGATTTATTGTGAATAATTGATGATGATTGATGAATGAAAACGGAGGAGATACGACCCCTATTTATAAGAAAACAGTCTGGAAACGATAGAAAATACTTCAAGTTCTATACGGAATAAAATTGGAATCTGTCGCCAGGCGACAGACATCAGCGCCAAGCGACAAGACCAGCGCCAGGCGACAGATGTTAGCGCCAGGCGACAGGCTTTGTCGTTTGGCGCTAATTAAAAGATAAAACGCGCTTTTGTACGGAATCTTCTTCTTAATATGATTAAGCAGCAAATGCCGCGTTAAGCAAATTAAAATCATATTTGTGCCAAATCACATATTTTATTCAAAATAAAACTCTTTAAAATATAATTATCAATCCTAATCTCATTAGAATTAAAAAGAACCTTCTAGATATTCTAGAAGATTAAAATCAATACTAATAACTTTAGGAATAATAATTAATAGGCCCTCCTCTAGATCATTGGGCCGCATATAAAAATAATTTCGAGCCCAATTTAATATAATCCATAACTTCCTCATTATTCATCGGAATTGGGCTTATAATATATCATTGGAAAGCTCTTTTCAAACCCAATCCAACTACACTTTTATTGGACCCTTATAATGGACCAAACCAAATTGGACTGGCTATTTTTCATAAATAGAGTAAGAGAAGAAATATTCACAGAAAGAGAAATATTTTAATAAAAACATCCACATCACTAGACTTTTCACACTTTCACTTCGTTCGATAATCAAATGACGTGAAAGGTATTTATCACTGGGTTTGGTTTTAGGGAGACACATTTGGGTGTCTACAAGCAGATATGAGGAAAAGATACCTGAGTTGTTTGCTATTCTCAGTAGTCGAGTTACGGGGGCGTAACTCCTTTTAAGGGGGTAGAATGCGATAGAGTTTCGCGCTTTCACCCTTTTGGGTTAGTTTTGAGTCATTTCGAGTTGTTATATGCTATGTATGAGTCACAGTTTAAGTCACTATAGGTTGTGCATGAGTCGATTTATACTAAATTGGGTTATTTAATCAACTTTTTGCTCAAGTTTCGAGGTCGAAACTTCTTTTAAGGGAGTTAGACTGTAATACCCCGTATTTTTTAGTCGTTTAATAATGATTCTCCGAAATATTTTATTATACAAAAATATTTATATGATTTTACGAAGATAATTTTATAATAATAGTTTATAAAGGTTTTTAATTATATGAGTCAAGTTAAAATCGTTTCACCCGAAAATCGGATTTTAATTGATTCTCGAGTCAAGAATCTTGTTTTCGAGTCAAATTACAAAATATCAAATTCATTTCTTAAGCCCAAACACATATTTGTAGTACACTAGTACTACACAAAACCAATACTCCAATCTAGCTATCTTCTTGCTTCATCAAATTGGTATGTATTATAAAAAAAAATAATAAAAATAAAAAATAAATTAATTAATTAAGCTATGTCGGCAAAAGGGGGGGGGAATTAATTACCCACTTGCCTCCTTCATTGATAAAGGTTGAAATAGTACCAACACCACCACTATAAATAGCCATGGATAGAGTTCATTGTTGTCACCCCATCTTCTTCCTCCAAGCTCTCTTTTCCTCCTTTCTCTTTCCTTCTCCATACTTACTTCCTTCTTACTTTTGTTTTGTGGTCGTGAGCTTCATTCCGAGCACCTACCGCCATCCGACCACCGACCACCAAAGGTGACGCCACCTACCCCTTATTCCTCCCTTAATTATTACTTCATATAATTACACTTCTTAACTTGATTTTCATTAATTTTGATACTAGATACTAGCTACTACTACTATTTTAAGTACTATTACTATACATCTCATTATTTTTAATATTGTCATTATTATTGTTCATACAACTACTCTACTACTATTACCTGTCGTATGTACTACATACTTTTATAAATTATTATTATTATTATTATTATTATTATTATTATTATTATTATATCTCAAAAACAAAAGTCATACAACCTAAAATAAATTAGTGGGAAGCCAAGATACAATCTGGTCCCCCATTCCTCTAGCTATAGCAAAGTCTACCCTAGTAAATATATGAGCTGCAGCACGTGCTCCAATGTCTTGCGTCGTCGAGAACCTCTGAACTCGCTTCAGCAACGCAACAGCCTCCTTCTCTAATTCCCCAAGCGAAGAAAAGGAGAAGGAAATGAAACCATATCCAATTTCCTGACAACGAGCTTCATACTTAACCCGCTTCCGATGAGCTGCATCAGCCACAACCCGTCCAGGAATAAAGTCAAATAGCCCTGACTGTGTCAAAGGAGAAGATTCTATCAAATCTACACTAACATCGTGACCACAATCCTAGGAATAAAGTAATACATCTGCAGGTCTGAGGGCCTCGTCGTTCCCTCTAAACAACCCAATGTCAACCTTTTTCCTTGCTGAAATCCCAGAACGATAGCAAACATCAACTAGGGTATCCCGAACAACAGTATGTCAATATTTAATACCCACGATACCAACACACGACACCGCGTGATCACCGAAAATATCCCCTGGAAAAACCCTCAAACAAGCAGAGCACGGTGTCGAGATAGAGAACAATGGAACAGCCAATCGGTAGCACAACACACATCGGTAAGTCTTTGCATTCATAATCTGACCCAACCCTGAAATAGGAATCGCCCGAAACCAAGCTGAGGTGTAATCTCCCTGTTGCGATTTCCACAATGCTGATTGTCGAGGAGATAAAGAAAAGGTGGATTCTGCAGAAGCGATAACCTTCGTGAAGTATATATCTGCCAATTTCTTCATTAGTTTAGGGGCAGCGACCTCACTAGGATTACTCAAAATGTCAGACCCAACCGTTCCTTGAAACAGACTCAACGCATCCGCAAAGGCTCGACCAAGGCCAACAACGCCAGCATCCCATAGAAGTTTTGTCTGCAACCCAGCAGGCTGTAACCGAGAGGCAAGAAAAGTATAATGACGAACATCACCTGCGGAATAAACACCAAGTTCGTCAAACACAAATGGTAAGGTGGCAAGCCGCCACTGCCAATCGCTAAACCCAGGCCCTGAAGCAGTAACGATACGCTCCAAGGAAGAACGAAGAGCCTCGTCGAAAGTGCGCTGAGCTACCTCAAAAGTACTAGGAGGAAAAGTACGCAAAGCAGAGTAGAGTTTAGAAACTACGTATCGTTATTATTATTATTATTATTATTATTATTGTTATTATTATTGTTATTATTATAATGTTATTATTATTATTATGACTACTATTCACATACATACTACTACCTACGTATCGTTACAACTACCTTATTATTATTATTATTATTATTATTATTATTATTATTATTACTATTATTATTATTATTATTATTATGGATTATTAAAGATTATTTTATAAAGGCTAGTGTTAATTTTATATAAGTGTTATGATAATAAATTGTTCATGCACAACTAGTAAAGTTGGTATTCTAAGTCCTTGTGTCTATAGGTTGAAAAGTATTTGATTAAGATTATTGGTTTGTTGTAGGAAGAATTTGGAGTTCGTAAGTAGGAGTTCCGTACTTGTGTGCAAAGATTAAGGTACGTACACGTGGCTAGATCTTTTATAAAGTGACTTTTATATGCAACATGATTTACATGTTAAGAGATTTCGAACCATGTTTAAATGATTGCGAAATATATTTCGGTGAAACATGTTTTTAATTGTCGATCTTAAATGTTTTATATGGTTGATTGTAAACTTGTATTGATATTCAAGAAAGGAAGTTTTATTGTTCAAATTATCCCGAGTATGGGGTATTGGAAGGTTTATCTATCGGATTTATTTATTGGATTTTGGATTTATGACTCCCACTATGCAGAGATAAAATTGAAAACTATGGGCTATGTATGACCTAGTCTTTCCCCTTGATAGCACTATGTAAAGGTGTTACTAGCTTGGGGGTGTGCACACTTAGGTGGAAAAATAATTTACGAAAATGAGGTTTGGAACCATACTCTATTTATTCGGAACTATCTTTGAAAGATGTCGATTGTGGAATTTTTAGTGGTTTGAATAAAATATGATTTATTAAATTCGGATCTTTCGAAAGCATGTTTAATTAACTAAATCGATTTCACATGTCTAGCATTTGTATGTACTTAGCATTTTGGCTAATACGTATTTCTCTTTTGTTTTGTATTGGCCCTACTTATCATTAATGATGAGTAGATAGGTGATGGCGATCGGACAACGTGAGTTATATGCTGCATTGGGAACGATGGGCGGTGATCACCTAATTTAATTTACTAAACATAGTATCAGTGTTTTAGTTACCTTGGAAGTATTTCAAAACTATTATTATTATTAATAAATGATAAGTACTTTTCTTCCGCTGCAATTCTCTGTTAAGCCTTACGTAATCACATGGCGGTAATATTCCCAACTTACTCTCTAAATCAGGTTTATAATAATTATTATTGGAGAGTAATTTGGGGGTGTTACATAAGCAATTAGCAAACACATTACAGACACTCATTCATAACAGAAAATATTCCTTTCTAAAAACCCAAAAATAACAAACTTAAAACAGAATTGAAAATACACTAAAATTGATTAAAAAAACTCCGTCATTATAATTGAACGACCTCCTATATCATACCCTTCCCCTTCAAAAAGTCTTGTCCTCGAGTATAGGAAAAGAATAGCAACGAAATGGAGCATCGACTTCATAATTGATGGCCAGAAGATCCCAACACAAACCTCAAAGACACAACAACCAAGGAGCTCAATGAAGCCTTTGGCAGAACAGTCTAGTAATTGTGATGTAGGGGAGGTATCCAACACTGAGGTCAAAATGCATGCTGCAAACAAGGACTTAACTCCACCCTATAACACCATCTTCTCAGCTGAAACAATAGCAACAGCAGCACTGAACACAAAATTATTAAAAATGCAAAGGACTTCAAAGCCTGTCACAACAGCCAAATTTGCCAACTCAAAGTCTGCTAACTGTATATATATGTCCGAGCTCTTCTGTAGAGTGCTGTGACAGTCATGCTTTCGATATCCAACACCTTGGTGCAAAGTTTCTCTGCTTGCTCAAAAGTCTTTCAACTTCGGCGCACAGGCTGCATTATTCAATTTGCAGGATACCTTCAAGAGCATAGTCAGATTCTTCTCATCGTCAGTGAAATCATTGTCATACTCGAGAGATTTGACAGCCTTCTCATATCTCTTTGATGCCCTAACATAGTGGCCTGCTTTGAATAATGCATTTACTTCTTCCTTCCTTTTTCCTGCTGCCTCAATCTTCTCTGCATTATTCAAGTCCCATGCCTCCTTGTCTTTTGCAAATGAAACCAAGTCGACTTCATAAAACACTGTAGAAAAGGGAGGAACCACAACCAAGTTTTGCTTTGATTCCACATAGCCAAGGGCATATTCTGGTGCCATTGTTAGTAAAGCCACTTCTCTTTTCTTTATTGTCAATATAGGTTTATCAAGCCCATCTATAACTACCACCAGCCATGCCACACTTCCAGAAAATAGCGGTGATGTGACGATACCTCCTAGTATTTGTCCCAGCATCAAGACTTTGTATTGAGGAGAGTGTATGTATGGTGATGCAACACAAGATGTAGGTTAATAAATAAGTCACATATGCCCTCTTCCGACCCTACTTGTCAACCAAATATCCCACAATAGTCTCAAACAATATGGAAGATCCAAGCGCAGCAAAAAAGAGTTGTCCAATGTCTCTCTTACCAAGACTATAGGTAGTGTATAGATAATACACATACGGGCTGTGTGGCCAATCCCCAACCATCATGAGAGAGAAAATGAGCAAGTAATTGTTCTTGAAAGTGTTGAAAGCGGAAGAAATATTGCTGCAATCTAGTTTCTTCAGATATTGCAACCATATCCAATCACCAACTCGAAAAACTCTTTTAGACATGTGTCTAACAGCCTCAATTTGAGGTTGAGCCATTACTAATTGAGAATTGAGAATATCAACCAAAAAATCCCTTCCAAACATGCCTTTACTAGAAATAGCAAAAGTACTCTTCCCTACAGACTGAGAAAAGGTTGCTTGAGGTGTGATAATCACGGAAAAGGTGTTTGGTGTAAGGAGAAGAGGTACCCTAGTGCAGGACAGCAGGATAGGTTCAGGTTTAGGCTAAGAAGAGTTAGATGGATTAGGTTCAAAGGTCTCATTCAAAGGGTTGGGAAACAGCATATGTGATTTTGCAAACGTTTGAAGCTGTACTAGCAGATAGCTTCACATCCTTTACAAACGGTGACACCTCCAACTTCACCCCTCCCATAAAATTCCCAAAAATATGAGTATCAAGTGAAACATTGCTAGTCAACATTGCAGACTACAATTTCCCAGAACTATCAACATAATCATTCATAACCGAATCAAGGTGATTCACCCTATCAATTTTCTCAACTACAACCAAATTAGAAGTATCATCAAAATCAGAATCAAGGTGTGTGAACTTATCAACATTCTCAACTACAACCACAATAGATTTATCAACAAACCTAGCAAACAAATAGAGCACAAAAACATTCCAGGCAACAATCGGAGTACTATGAGTTGCAAGGTACTCCTTCATCCAACAATCAGCCTCATCAACCATATGAAGAGAAGCTAAGATGACCTTCTTGTCAGCAACAATATTACACAGAGCAAAATAATTGCAGCAATTATCCACCCAAATTCTAGGGTTAGTTCTATAAAACTTAGGAAATTGGGGTTCTAGAGTCATACCTAAGGTCTCGGTTGGAATGGACTTGTCACATTGAATCGAAGGTGGAGGATCCGAATTATTTGAAGAATAATTCGAATTTGTAAGCATCGTAGTAAGCATAGAATACATTAGTGTCATCAATTCGTCGAACCTCTGAACGTTCTGATCGAACATTTTGCTCTAAGAATCCATCATTTTCCCCAGATTTCGAATACGCTCTTCTATCCGAAGATTCTCACAATTCTCTGCCATTAGAGCTGCGGAACAATAGAAGGCGACAGCGGTTGGCTCTGAATACCACTGATAAGGGTAAAATCCTTATCTGACCTCAATTGCCGAGATCGAACTCAATTTCCAAAATAATAGTGAGGAGATGAAGAATGCAACAGGATAGATAGAAGCGGAATAGGATAGAAGAAGGAGGAAGGAGAAGATGGAATCAGAGAGAATTAAAGAGAGAAGTAGAAGAGATAGAGATAAAATTGTAATTCATTTCTTAATTTTCAATTACAACTTTCATTTGCTTTAACAAACAATTAGCAAACACATTACAGCCACTCATTCATAACAGAAAAGATTCCTTTCTAAAAACCTAAAAATAACAAAATTAAAACAGAATTGAAAATACACTAAAATTGATAAAAAAAAACCTCCATCATTATAATTGGACAACCTCCTGTATCATAATAAAAATAATTTATAAATGATTTCCATGTAATTTGTTTCATGTAACGTAACAAAATTCCTATTTTATTTAATTTTAGTTCCACGTAAATCTAGTATGTTATTTTTTTGTAATATCTTGTATGCATATAAATATTGGAATCATATTGGGTAACGTGGAAATGGTGACTCTAAATAAAGATGTTGACACATTTTATATATGTTCTTATCAAGATAATGAAAATGTAACGGAAAATATAGTACTAGTTTTTATTTTATTTTATTTTTTTTAAGGAGTTCATAAATAACTATCGTATTCCTAAAAGCTACACAATAATTTTTTTTTTAGGGACAATAATTAATTTAGTTAATGCCATAAGAAATGTCTTCCAAAAATAATAAATTGTATTGGAAAAGTAAAATTTTAAACGGATATTTACTTTTAGTTGTTCAAATGATTTCTAAGGCAACACATTTCAACTTTGGAATGGACATTATTAAAGGGATGATTAATAGGCTTAAAGAGTAAACATGATTAGGGTTGTTTAACGGTCTAAGACCGGACCAGACCAGATTGACTCGGACCAAACCGGACCGAAGACCGAAAATTAAAATTTTAAGAACTGAAGACCGGACTGATTAAGCTAGAACTAATCCCGAACTAGATCGAAAGAATCGGTCCAAAACCCGTACCGGACCGCTTTAGACCGATTTAAGAGTTTTTTTAAAAAAGAATTCTAATTTTTTAATAATTTTATGAAAAACTCGAAAAAAAAGTAAAGGAAAATCTACACTTTAACTTCTTTTTTTTATATATTTAGTACAAAAAAGCTCATAAATTTAGAGTTTTCTAAGATTATTAAGGATAATCTTAACCGTTATTTAAGGTTTCACGCACATTTTTAATAAAAAAAAATCGGTTCGATCCAAGACCGGTTTTATAGGGTTTTGGACCGGACTGGACCGAAGACCGGAAAAATAAATTTTTAGACCCGAAGACCGGACCAATTAATTCGGTCCGGTCTGATCCGGTCCATTTTTTCGATCCGTACCGATTTAGGAACACCCCTAAACATGATAGAATTCCAATCTAACTAGAAGGTTGTATTAAATTTTTTTTTAATATAAAGACAAGGAAAAAATGAATTCAAAAAATGTGTAATACCCCGTATTTTTAGACCCGTTTTATGAACATTAATTATGTTTTGACTTGAATACGTCACAGTTTATTAGGAAAATAATAATAATATATATTATTATGTTTTAAAGTGACTGAAAAGGATTTTATTATATAGTTTTAGTTACGAAAATGACTTGGTTAAAATAATGTTTTATAAAAGATTTTGATATGGAAGTCGGGTATTCAGTAGCCGAAAATCAGATTTTTCTACTTTGTGTGCATCTTTCTCCAAGTCAACATAAAGACCAGAGTCAATATTTGTTTACTCTTAAAACATGACCAAAGTCATAAACTTCCTCTATAAACTTGAATACTTGACCGTCAAGTTGTTAACATCATACATGATATCAATAGTATGACCAAAGTCATAAACTTCCTCTATAAGCTTGAATACTTGGCCCCCAAGTTGTTGACATCATACATGATGTCAATAGAATTCTCAAACTCTATAAATAGAACCCAAAGTTTAGCCATTTTAAGCCAAAAGTCTCTTGCTCTTAAAGCTCCATCCTCCTTTTCTTCTTTCTTCTTATGCCTTTCATTTTCATACTAGTTCAGCCCGTATATGTTCCAAGCTATTTTTCAACCATTTCTGATCATTTTTAGCCTTATGCTATTCTGCTATTTGAGACAAAGTTGTTCCTCTTGAAAAGTTCTTGAGGTTAGACTCGAGAATCACCCGAGTATATATGAGATATGACCTCTGCAAGATCTGCCTCCTTTCCAACATGAACCTTCCCGTGAACTTTGCTACTTTAGATTGTTTTGCGATTAGTCATCTAAATAAAATTTATTTTCAATTTATGATTTTTATAAGGTTTCATATTTGATGTTTGTTTAAAATACTCCATATGATGTTTATTTAGGAGATAGCTCGTGATTATAAATCTAGGTGGAATAGTTGTAATACTTGTAAAGATTAAGGTACGTACTCGTGGCTAGATCTTTAATTATGTGATTTTATACAAATATGTTGAATGTTGAACAAGGATTTATGAATGTTTATGAAATAAATATTGTGAAATATTTTATTGTTTCATCTTTGGAAATAATTTCAATGTTCTAAAAGTTGTTTATACACATACTTGAATTCAAATTCATTTTTAAGAACAAATGTTTTTGAAATCCCATACATGGGAATTGGAAGATTGATTTATCAAAGATATATATTGGATTTTTATGACTCACACTATGCGGAGATAAAATTGAAGACTGTGTGTTATGTATAACCTAGTCTTTTCCCTTGATAGCACTATGTAAGAAGTTACTAGTTTGGGGGGTGCGCACACTTAGGTTGGGAAAATGGTTTACGAAAACATTGATCTTCCATTTCTATTGGAATCTATTTTGGGAAAGTCATTGGTTTTGAAATGTTGATAATTTTTGGAATGTTTCTAAACGTTTCTAAGCTAAATGCGAAATTTCTATTTATGGAAGGTTTGAATAATTATTATTCATAAATGCTAAATCTTACAAAAGCATGTTTAATTAAATAACTAGGTTTTTCATATCTAGCATTGGTATGTACTTAGCGTTTTTGTTAATACGTATTTCTCTTTTGTTTTGACTTGGCCCTACTTATCATTATGATAAGTAGATAGGTGATGATAACTCGACGTGATCTAAATGTGGCATTGGGGATGAAGGGCGATAATCATGTAGTCTAGGTTTCATGGTTGACGTTTTATATGAAAAGTTCTCATATAGTTCAATTTTAAAAGCTATTATTACTATTATTATTGATGTATAAAAGTTAAGTATGCATTTCTTCTACTGTAAATCTCTGTTTTGAAAAGCCTTACGTAATCACGTGGTGGTAATATCCCTAAGTTACTCTCTAAATCATGTTTTATAATAATTATTATTGGAGGGTAATTTGGGGGTGTTATAAAATTTTGGTGCGTAAACTTATCTATCAAATTATTACATTATGAATAATATCAGTGGCAGATTAGTTTTTTTTTTTTCTTTTAATAAAGATATCAATAAATGAAAATTCATACGACATCTAAAAGAGATTTAAATATAATAAATACATGACAATTAAATCAAATAAAAACATCATTTCATCAAATCTACGATCATTGTTGCAAATCGTACATTCTTTATACCCTCTTTCATATTGTTGTGATTTACAGCCTTCTTTAACGAGGGGGTCTATAGATCTATTATAGTCATGAAACAAATTTTTGACTGATTCATCTGATTGTAATCAAAGGATTAACCTCTTTCTCAATCCCGCACAAATCTTTACCCATGAAACAACTTTAACCATACTAAACTCAAAAAACAAAAACAAAAACAAAACTTAAAAAAAAAAAAAAAAAAAAAAAAAAAAAAAAAAAAAAACCCACTATAGGGGCACTTATTACACTCAAACCCACTATAGTGGTACTTACTACCATCAAAGAGTGTAGATTTATTGAATTCAATAACAAAAACATGAAGAAATTAAAGGAAATGGGTCAGAAATAGCCAAATTTTCTGGTCTATGAAACACTTTTTTTTAAGAACCCTAGAGAGAAAAAGAAATTATAACTGGGTAATGACAATTTATAACTGGATAATTTTGACAATTTATAAATGAGTAACTTGACAATTTATTTTCAACTTTAAATCAATAATTTTTTCTTCAATTTTTATAACAAATTTTTTTTTTAAGAAAATTAATTAGGTTGGGCCAATTGACCACTAGCACCATCACATGACCACCGTAATTTCGTTAACACCATCGCGTGACCACCGCACAACCATTAGCACAACCACCCAACCACTAACACCACCACAAGAGTAAATTCCTTTTCTAAAGGGTTAGCATGGGCCCAATTTACATGTTTTGCAACTAGGATGTCTTTTATTTGGTCAGTCGATCGTATTATAGTCACGAAGGTGGTTGTGCGACGTTGGTTGTGCAAAGGAGAAAGAAGGAATAGCTTTGGGAGGGGAGGAGATAGAAGGAATTGCTTTGGGAGGGGAGGAGATAGAACATTTATAGAAGGATATTAACATATTTTGTTAATATGTGATATAAACTAGGTCTGGCTCTAACACCACACAAACACACACACCCAATATGTCAAATATTAGGGCGCGAAAGTGAGCATTTTCATTGTGTATACTTTCTCCTTTTTTTAATTGCATCACTTTGCAAATTACAATCCTAAAAAAATGGATTCATGGAATAGAAGAGAGATAGAAAGAGTTTATTAACTAAAAACGAGAGTATGTATCTAATTTTAAACTTCCGTTTAAAAAAAGTAAGTTTGACACGTTCTTGTAAAAAAAATGACACATTGATTGATGACTGATCCGTTTCTTTAAAAACAAAAGCATATGTTATGAAATTAAAATGTTTATTTTTATTCTATAAATTTCCATGATGAAAAAATGCATATGATAAATTGGCGGTGTGACCGTGTGATGTCTGAGGGTCAACATATCTATTGGCTTTGTACAAAGTGGATATCACGACTTAAGTGACCTTGTCTCTTTGCTAGCTCTCTCTATTTTTCGTACAAACTATTATAATCCTAAGATTTTTCTTATACCTGGGTCCTGGGGGGTAAGCCTGTCTAGCATGGTAAATTGGCAGGGGTGTCAATTTGAGTAAACAGTTCAAGTTAGGGTTGGGTTTATCAGTTTTGGATCATAACGGGTCGGTTTATAACGAGTTGAAATAATTAGCGGGTCGGTTTGGGTCGATTTTGAAAATTATAGGGTCAGTTCGGTTTGGTTTTTTTAATTGCACTTTCTATTCGGATCGGGTCCTTATCGGGTCGGGTTGTAGTCGGTTCGGGTCATAATCAATTTGAGTTGAACCGGGCCGGTTTAAAAACGGGTTTAGCCCGTTTAATGTGGGTTTCGGTTAAAAACAGTTCGGGTCTTAATTAGGACGGGTCGTAATAAGTTTGGGTCATAATTAGTTTGGGTTAAACTGGGTCGGTTCGAAAATGGGTTTCGGTTCAAAACAAATCAGGTGAAATCGAGTCCAATCATTATCATTTCAGGTTATAATCGGTTTAGATTGAACTTGGTTGGTTTGAAAACGAGTTTACCCAATTTGAAGCGGGTTTCAGTTCAAATCATATCGGGTTAAAATTGAGTTGGATGATTATCAAGTCGAATTAGTCAAATAACGGGTAGGAACGGGTCATGTTATAATCAAATCAAGTCATAAATAAGTTGGGTTTATCGAGTAGTGGGTTAAATCGGATTAGATCATAAACAGGTTGTAAATGACTCAGTCATAACGGGTTACGGGTTTTAAACGGTTTGGTCTCAAAGGGTTACGGGTCGTAAACGGTTCAGTCACAACGGGTTACGGATTATAAATGGTTTGGTCACAACGAGTTACGAGTTGGAACGATTTAGGTTTATCGGATTTTTATCGGGTTTTAACGGTTTTGGGTTTAAAATGGGCCAGGTTTAGACGTAATCGGTTTGGGTTGCTTTCAGTTTCGGGTTGTAACGGTTTGGCTTGATAACGGGTCGGGTTAATAACGGTTCGCATAAATTCGGTTCAGTTCAGTTTCGGGTTGGAAAAATTGGGTCGGGTCAGTTTTCGATTTCCAAAAAACGGGTTTTAAACAGTTCAGTTCCTTGTCGGATCGGTTCGAAACAGTCGGGTTTAACGATTCGGGTGAGAAACTGATAGCTCTATAAATTGGGAATGAACTTTTAGTTAAGTGGATCTAAATTGTAATGTATTTCCTTTTTTTATTTTAACAAAATGCATTTCCCATTTTATAGCTTGTAAGTTGTACCATGTATCAAATAACAAGGTCTCTTAATTTTATTTATTTATTATTTATTTTTTTTCCGCAAGAAAGTGCTCTTAATTAGTTTTGCAATAATTCTAGAAGATTCTCATTTTATTTTACGACTTACATTTCATTTGTTAAAAATTGGAAATATATATAATTTGTTTGTATTAGATATAATATTCTCTATTCTTCCTACAATTTGTCAATTTCACGGGAATCTACTCATATATATTTTCTTATAAATGTTTTAATTGAAAATACACTATAACAAGATATTTGTGATATATCACAATTGATAACTAAAACTCAAATTAAACACTGTTTATGTGGTTTTAAAATCTGTATTAAAGCGTAAGAGTAGTTACAGCATTATATACACATACTCTTGCCTTACTTAGCTAAAATTACAATCTGTAAATACTCCTAATCATAGCCTGTAATCACTCCAAGAATCACTCAAGAATCAGAGTGATTTAATTCAATCTACCTAAATATGGAAGGTTTATATTTACAGAATATTCTGGATTTCTAACACTCCCCCTCAAGTTGGATGGTAAGGTCTCTAACACCCAACTTGCTCAATGCTTGTCCAAATGCTTGTGTGGAAACGGCTTTAGTTAGGATGTCTGCTAGCTGATCCTCTGACCGAACAAATGGTAGAGTTATTATTTTTCCATCTAGATGATCTTTGATGAAATGTCTGTCTATTTCCACATGTTTTGTTCGATCATGTTGAACTGGATTTTCAGATATGCGTATGGCTGCCATATTATCACAGTACAACTTACAACTTTTCTTAGGTGCATACCCAAGCTCTCTCAAGAGCTTTCTGAGCCAAAGAACTTCAGTGATGCCTTTTGCAATTCCCCTAAACTCTGCTTCGGCACTGGACATAGCAACTACCTTTTGTCGTTTGCTCTTCCAGGAGACCAAATTTCCACCCACAAGAGTGAAATATCCAGAAGTAGATTTTCTACTATCACGGTCTGCTCCCCAATCTGCATCTGTGAAGGCATGGAGGTCTAAATGTCCATGGTTCTTATACATAACTCCCTTTCCAACAGTCCCCTTTAGATATCTCAGAATCCGGTATATTGCTTCAAGGTGTTGTTTCTGGGGTTTGTGCATAAATCTACTGACCACTCCAACAGCATAGGCTAAATCAGGTTGGGTATGAGACAAGTATATCAGTTTCCCAACAAGCCTCTGATATTGAGTCTGATTTACTAATTCAGCATCTTCAAGAATTTGGAGTCCATGATTCATGACCATAGGAGTATCAGCTGGTTTGCAGTCTATCATACCTGTTTCTGTTAGGAAGTCTAGAATATACTTCTTTTGGGATATAAAAATGCCCATTTTTTATCTAAGCACTTCTATTCCCAGGAAATACTTAAGATTTCCAAGGTCCTTCATTTCGAACTCCTTGAAAAGCTTACTCTTCAAGTGTTCTATTTCTTCTGCATCATCTCCTGTTATAATCATATCATCAACATATATGATGAGACAGGTTACTTTAGTACCTCTCCTTTTAAGAAACAAGGTGTGATCGGCATTGCTTTGTTTATACTCTAATTGCTTCATTGCCATAGTGAACCTTCCAAACCAAGCTCTTGGTGACTGTTTTAGCCCATACAAGGCCTTTTTCAATCTGCACCCTTCTCCTTTACCAAAGCCATGTGAGAATCCTGGTGGAGCTTCCATATACACCTCCTCAGACAGGTCTCCATGAAGAAATGCATTCTTTACATCGAATTGATATAAGGGCCAATCTTTGTTTGCTGCAATTGAGAAAAGGACTCTAATGGTGTTGAAGTTTGCTACTGGAGAGAAGGTTTCATCGTAGTCTATCCCATAAGTCTGCGTGTATCCTTTTGCTACCAACCTTGCCTTATATCTTTCGATGCTACCATCTGCCTGGTGTTTTATTGTAAAGACCCATTTACAGCCAACGGGTCTTTTTCCAGTAGGTAGTATGCACTTTTCCCAAGTTTTGTTTCGGACTAGTGTATTTATTTCTTCTTCCATGGCTGATTTCCAGTTTTTATTCCTCAGAGCCTCTTCTGTTGTGGTGGGAATGTTTTCAGAGTATAGAGCTGTACTGTAGGTTTTTGCTCCTTGGGACAGATTACCTTCTCCTGGCTTGTTCACAGGGTATTTTGATCTTTGGGATTCAAATTCTGGATCATATCTCTTTGGGGGAACTCCTCTTGTGCTCCTTGGTGGCAGCTCATACCTTCCACGATCATGACTCAGTGATTGATCATTCTTTGTACCTGGGTCTACATTTTCACTTTCAGAAGGTATATTAGTAAGTTCAGGTGACCTAGATTCAGAAATATGGCTCAATTCTGATGTACATACCTCTATGTCATTCTGAAGTGGAGACTCAGATATGTTTGGATTAGTAGGCATGGTATTAGGAAGATCACGCTGTACTGTGCTGTCAGTTGCCTCGGCGGTATCGCCTACTTGTTCTTTTTGGTCAGGAACACTCAGTTCAGGATAGACTAACCAGCTTAGATCCTCACTAGGACTCTCCCCCTGAGATCGAAGGTGGTGGTAATAGAATTCGGTTTCAACAAAGTCACAATCCATAGTAGTATATAACCGTTTTGTAACTGGGTTGAAACAACGGTATCCCTTTTGAGTAGTTCCATACCCCACAAAAACACATTTGACAGCCCGTGGTTCAAGTTTATTTCTTTCTCGTTTAGGTAAGTGGACATACACAACACAACCAAAGACTCTAGGTGGTAACGAGTGAGTGGTAGGAACATTGATATCGTTTTTAAGGGTATCCAATGGTGTAGAAAAATATAGGCTTTTTGTAGGGAGGCGGTTGGTAAGGTAATTGGCTGTGGAAATGGCTTCAGGCCAATAATAGGCAGGAACACAGGATTCTATCATCATGGCTCGGGTCATTTCCAAAAGGGTTCGGTTTTTTCTTTCGGCTACGCCGTTTTGTTGTGGAGTGTCACGACAGGTAGTTTGGTGGATAAGACCATTTGTTTCAGTAAAGACTTCCATATCAATATTCTTATACTCAGTACCATTATCAGACCTAAGAATTCTAATTTGAGTTTGAAATTGTGGTTGTGCCATTTTATAGAAAGAGACAAAAGTCTTATAAACATCAGATTTATTTCTAAGGAAATACACCCAACTCATCCTTGTGCAGTCATCAATAAATGTAACATAATATAGAAAGCCATGATTATTAAACTCGGGAGCTGGTCCCCATACATCAGAATGAATCAAAATAAAAGGCTTATCAGTTCTACTATCACTATTCGGATAAGAATGTTTATGACTTTTTGCAAGAATACAGGCTTCACAATCAAAAGAAATGTTTGAACTAGAAAGGGAAGGGAAGAGTTTTTTTAGATAACCTAAAGAAGGATGGCCTAATCTCTTATGCTACGTCCAAAGCTGTTGTTCAACCGTCCCGCGAACAAGCGCTGCTTTACCTTGTTGAGGCATCTGAGTAACATAATATAGTCCGTCTTCCTTAGTACCATGCCCAATAATCTCCCCTGTCCGAGCATCCTGAACAGTACATCCAAGAGAATTCATAAGAACAGTACAGTTTAAATCCTTTGTCAATTGGCTAACAGAAAGTAATTTGTGGGACAAGTCTGGTATAAAGAGGCAATTAGGTAGTTTGATGTTATCAGAAATTTTGACAACACCTGACCCCTTTGTTTTAATTACCTCTCCATTGGCTGTTTGTATGTGATTTTTTCCTGGTGGGTGGATTTCTTCGAGGTCATTGACATCGAATGTCATAGTGTCAGTTGCTCCACAATCAAAAATCCATTTGGTGTTTTTTTTTGGTCTGCATACTAATCCTACATTACATGGGTTAGTTTCAATTTTCTGATTTTTGGCCTCATTGGTTTGTGAAGTAGTGAATATGGATCTAGCAGTATTATTGGGTTTTAAGGTTACATTGTTCGGTTTTATGTGGGTATGAGGGTTGAGCTCTTTATATGTGTTATGACAAAGGAGGCTAAACTTATTCCTAATATGTACATCAGAATTTATACCAAAAAAATCTAGGGTTTCTGAATCCATACCTCCCCTCTTCTCTGTCATACCTGAGGTAGAGGAAATGGTGGCCGCTGTTCCCCCTTCGTGACTTGTTTCATTTGCCGCCGGTGTTTCGCCGGTACCGATAACTGTATTGCCGGAGCCTTTCTTTTCCCCTTTCTTCTTTCGGTCTCCCCACCTGGGTAGCCAATTATCTCGAAACACCCTTTCTTTGTATGTCTCGTACCTCCACAGTGGGTACATTAGAGTCCCGCCTTATCGTCTTCTCGTCGGAAATTAGGCTTCTCTGTTCGTCCTTTCACGGCAAAACCTCCACCGATTCCCGATGAGTCTGTCGGTGAGGGTTTCGGTGGTCCAGCGTTCATAATTCCTCGCCGGTTGATCTCTCTTCTGATTATTGCAAAGGCTTCTTCCGGTGTAGGGAGGGGCTCCCGGTTGAGGATGTCCCGTCGATCTTTGTCAAGGGTCTCATCTACCCCTGCTAAGAACTGATACAGTCTGTTTTGTTGTATAATTTGATTATATGTTGTTTTGTCCTCTGGGCTGTTCATCGGGTTCGGTGAGCGTCTGTCAATTTCCTTCCAGATTCCGGTAAGCTTACTACAGTATACTTCGATTGGGTCTCCCCCTTGCTGGATTTTATTTGCCTTGGCCGTAAGGTCGAAAATTTGAAGTCCATCTTTTGTCCCACCGTATAAGGTTTCAATCCCTTTCCACAAATCTCTTGCGGTAGGGTAATCCAGAAACTGATTTTGTAGTTTTGGATCGATGTTTCCGATTATCCAAGAGATTACCAACGAGTCCCGTTGAAACCACTTGGTATATTCATGATCCTCTTGGCTTGGCGGGGAGGCTGTGATGTGGCTGAGCCTTCCCCTGCCGCCGAGCTCCAGTTGCATTAATTTGGCCCATTTCATAAAATTTTTGTGGTACAGTTCATCTGGAATTTGGATTGGCTGGATAGTCTGATTAGAGTTTTCTGTGGTAGGCTTATTGGTGTTTAACTGCGATAGCAGTTGCATTAAGTCTTCCATGGTTACCGGTTTTTGGACAACATCTTTGCTCTCGGTTTCCATGGTAGATGATGAGGTTATAGGTTGCCGGAGATTGGAACCTGGCTCTGATACCAACTCAAATTAAACACTGTTTTTGTGGTTTTAAAATCTGTATTAAAGCATAAGAGTAGTTACAGCATTATATACACATACTCTTGCCTTACTTAGCTAAAATTACAGTCTGTAAATACTCCTAATCATAGCCTGTAATCACTCCAAGAATCACTCAAGAATCAGAGTGATTTAATTCAATCTACCTAAATATGGAAGGTTTATATTTACAGAATATTCTGGATTTCTAACACTAAACATAACTACAATTCCGCTCCAGAGTGTGCAACGCAAAAAATACACCAAAGTGCACCACCTAAATTACGAGGACTTAAGCCTTGTTTAGTTCATCTTATTTTTATTTATTTCAGAAAAAAAAAAAAAGTTCAGATCAGATAAAAAAAAAGTTCAGATCAAATCATGGTTTTATGTTTCCTCAAAAAAACTCATCGTTTTATGTGCAGTTTTTTATCGCTAAATATCTTTAATTTCGTAGTGAAAAATATTATGAAAATTACACATTAATAAAATACACATTATTACGAATCTAACCATACCCCACTTGATATATTTTTTTCGTATAGATTATTGTATATTTAAGGTCAAATTTGACATTCCGATTAGATAAGCACAAATAAGGTGAACCAAACAAAGCCTCACTATCCTACCTACAATCATAGTGATTTAAGAAACCTAAAATATCATAACTCTCCGCAATCGATTTAAAAAAAAAAAAAAAAAAAAAAAAAAAAAAAAAAAAAAAAAAAAAAAAACCTAAAATCCAAATGTTAAATAATGCAGGTTAACATTTGAGAAAAACAAAGGTTTTTTGTCAAGGAAAATTTGTCAAAAAAAACCTTTTAAAAACTTTTTGGCAAAAGAAAATCCATGCTTTAACATTCTAGTAAAAGAAAATCCGATTGTGAAAATTTTTTGTTAAACACAACCTAATGCCTCTAATCCACTTAATTAAGCTCTAATTTTTTCCTAATTACCCTAAAACTTCCACTTAGCCATTAAATAATTAAATTAAATTATAAACAAAACTATAAACATAAACCACCATCTCCACCACCAGCAACCACCCTCTCCTTTTCCCCCTCCCATGCCAGCAGCCCCCTCCCCCCAACCGAGCGTGCCGCCTTAAACTCCTAACTCCCAGCGACCCACCTTGACCACCAGCCGACCCTCATACCCTTCCCACTAACCCCCGCTGCAACCCTTGATCCTCTTTAATGGGTGTTTCCGGTCAGGCTTCTTCTTCCTTTTCCTTTTCTCTCCTTAACTCACTTTCTCTCTCCCACTTTCCGACTGTTGCCGTCGCGTCGCGCGTCGACCTCTCCAAGGATCCTTCACCACTCGATGTTGATGCTCTCATTGTTGTCTCAGTTGATCCTCTAACTGAAGAAGAAATCACCGGAGTTAGGGTTTAGGGAAGGGGAGGAAAACAGCGGGGGTAAAGGGGAAAGGGAGAGGGGTAGACCGACGGTCTAGGGCGGCGGCTCGATTAGGGAGAGGAGGGCTACTGCTAGGGGAGGGGGAAAGGGAGATGGTGGCTGCTGGTGGTGGGGTTGGTGGTTTATGTTTTAATTCTTGTTTATAATTTAATTTACATATTAAATGACTAAGTGAGAGTTATAGGGTAATTAGGAAAAAATTAGAGCTTAATTAAGTGGATTAGAGGTACAGGTTGTCTTCAACAAAAAAAATTAACTTCAGGTTTTCTTTTACGATAAAGCTTTTAAAAGGGTTTTTTTAGCAAAATGGTGCATTTAAAAGGTTTTTTTTGACAAATTTTCCTTTTGTCAATAAGCCCATTACTTAGCAATTACAATGTTTGTAAGGGAGAGACATAGGGCCATATATATAAGTTCTTCCAAAATGACTACAATATTCATTTGTAATTATTCAAACTGACACGGTTTTTACCCCTTCCTATGTAAGAATATGCATGGTACATAAACCATTATACACCGAGGATGAGCACATCTTAGGGAAAGTATAAACAAAACAAGAGGGGTTGAATGGAGCGTTGGCCACACTAGTCACTTCCTCCCATTAGACAGCAAAAGTTTGATTAGAGTTCAAACAGGAGAAAGGGCAGCTACATAAGACCCATTTGAATATTTCAACGCCTTCAAACATGTGGAATGTAAGCCAGAATTTACCACAGCTGCTGAAATACCAAATGTATAGGCAGTATCTTGTGAATCTCCAGTTGTCTCATCAGTGTTACTGTTGGATTTTTGGCTGACAGCTTCAAGAGCAGCATTCAATCCCATGGTGTTAGGGTCTGTCACAAAGCTGCATGAAACCAGAGAAAAGAGTCAATCAATACGTCAATATCTAGTTTGCAACATCATCTACCAAACCCCACCCCCCGAAACGTAAAAGACAGATGAGCACACACCATGCCTCAAAACTTCTCCCCTCAGAACCCATCACAGCACATAGGGAAGAAACTATCCAAGGAGGAAGATATGCATCCTTTACTTCAATGCTGTAGCAGATACCAGTCTTTGAAGCAAATGATTCCCCATCTTTTGCCAACGATCCTTTTGACTGCAAAGCATCAACTCTCCTGATCTCCTTGCACCTGATCTGCAAAATAAAATTTACATGCTGAACAAACACAAAAACCAGGCAATTGAATTGATTTAGAGGTACAGACCATTTAGATTGACCAGTACCACTTTAATATCAAAGATATAAACTAGAACCAACTTTATTCCGTTTTATTGTGGTGCTTAGCATTCAGACATCTTACTGCGCATGATTAACGAATAATACCTCAGAAAATCCCTAATTGTTCATTATATAAAGGGGAACTTAGTTCAAGTATTGCATAAGGAAAACTGTCAGTTTCACCATTTGTTGATGAATTTTCCACGGAAGATGTAAGTCAAATTTATTTACTGAATAATTTGAATAGAATAGGAGCAAAAGAGCACGATCAACAATTTTTAATTGATGTATACATCTTGCTACATTTGACAAACATATGCCAGGTGATTAAGAATGCAAAAATAATTCACCTGTGGGGAAGACAGAGCAGCATTAAGAAAAGGAATAGGAGAACACAGCACAGGTACATCCATATTGATCAAAGTTGTCAACAAAGACCTGTAGAAACAAACAGCCCAAATGAAATACTGACAGAAATCTCAATTCTAAGTATCTAACAGCCAAACTCCAGGCTTATGTACCTATAATTTAATAGAAAATCATATAGGCCATGAACACTTTCATTTCCGTTGAATGCTAACAAAGATTTTGGGCTGTTGTCCACGTCAGGCATAGAACCAAAACGTTTAGCCTGCACAAGTTGATTTCAATAACAAAAATTAAAAAAATAAATAAGAGAGAGAAAGAAAGAAAGAAAAGAAGGAAAGAAAAAGAAAGAAAGAAAAAGAAACAGAATTAGTACATCCACAAGAAATTAAGATGAACTGTAGTCACAACTCAGTACTCACTAGTCAGTAACAAAAACTGTTTTACTTTTGTTTTCTGATTTTGTTTTTAATTTTTTATACCCTAACAAATAACTTTCTTGCTATTCCTGGTTGATATGAGAATAACCTATGAAAAAGAGATGCTTGACTTGCAAATTAAAGCTCAGATTGGAACCTGTCCTAAATTATGCTTCTCAATTTCAGAGAGCTCCACCAAGTCTTCTCTACTTATCTGCTCCACTTCAGAGCAACACAAAGGCATAGTGAAACTGATATCCTGTGACATAAGGAAGAAAATGTTAGTATGGGTAATTCCAAGAAGCCTATATAGTCACAACTCATAAGACTAAAGGAGGCATAAAAGCAAGGTTGGAACTTCACAAAATCACAAATAATAATTACCTAAGATAAATTCACAATTGATTGTTAGGACACAGATATACAGAATGCACAAATGAATATTAAAAAGGTCTATCTGGCCCCATGTTTGTGGGTTATATGTAAATTATAATATGATTTTATAGGTAACAAAAGCTATTTAGGAATGCGTTTAAAATGCCTACAATAAAAATGTAACAAGTGGTGTCGTGGAAATTCTACCAATCAAGCCCCCAGGTAAAAAATCACCTCTAACATAAAAATCAGATTGCAAAAAGGAAAATAACCTTCAAGGACCCTAAATGAACTGTCCCATAAAAGCAGATGGTTTTGGCCATCTTTGTGGT
The DNA here is from genome assembly GCF_948465745.1 of Chenopodium album. Lineage (NCBI taxonomy): Eukaryota > Viridiplantae > Streptophyta > Magnoliopsida > Caryophyllales > Amaranthaceae > Chenopodium > Chenopodium album. The sequence continues at coordinate 36,458,339 of NC_137844.1, forward strand.
GCCAAAAATGAGATCTTTATTTGTAGCCGCTCAATTCCCTTAGATAACCCATGGCTCAAGCTTTTTTATGTGCTGTTTACTTTGGCGTGCCTCCTTCTCATGATGCAACTCACTGTGGTTGGGCTTGCACCCTAGGCACCCATTTCTCTTGTGCTTTCTTCTTTCTCTCAACTGGTTTACTCACACCACAGTCATGACCAGCTTTGGTACAACGCTTACAGTAGATTGGCTCCCACTCATACACAACCTTCTGATTTATAGTTCTTCCATTAGATCCCTCAATCACAATGTTATGTTTAAGATTCTGCAGATTTTAGCACCTTCCTTCATTACGCATAATTCATTCTAAAATATCAAAAGCAGTCGAGAATGCCATCCTTTAAATGTGATTCCCTTCACTCTTTGCAGGTTATGTTTAGAAAGGACCTAAACTGTACGAGAATCAATCCAAATACTCCCTCCATCCCCCATCAAACTTCCAATTTCTCAAAATGATAAATAACATTTTGTTTTCAAATTTCAAGCTTCTTACTTTTCTACCTCTACACACACACACACATACACACACACACACACACACAATTTAAAAATTTCTATTGACATTTAAACAACAAGATCTCACTACAACTTCTCTTTTAAATACTTGTGCCCAACACAAATAGGGAGTTTAATAAGTAACGAAGGAATTAATAGCTAATTAAATCAGCGTCCCACAATCAAATTAGATTCAGTTCAGAAGAAAGATAAGGTTAAAACTTGAATTCAGAATTTAAAATCCATTCAGCTGAAGCAATAATAAAGAAACTTCTAATAAATAGAAATTTGAAATGTTGAACAAATCTAGCAATGAATATTTCATAATCTTCACATGTTAACTGAAGATACCATTAATCCTTTTTTCAAATGAAGTGTGCTCTTCATATGTAAAGGCTCAAGGTGCACTATTCAATCTAAAAGCTAAAGAATCTCTCACTCACTTTGGCTTTGATGTTCACCCTGAAGATAGTTTTAGTTATACAAAGGGATGTTGAACCGTTATTCATTAGGAAGCAATAGAAATATAGCATACCAATGCTACCTAACTTATAAAAAACTACAAATACTCCGTTAGTTTATCTAAATGAAACGTTTCTCCCAGGCATGTAAGCCAATGCAAAACCTTGACTAATAATATTTTTAATTACCAATACGTTGAAATTATAACAATTGAATATTAATAAACTATTCATTGAGATGATTCCAACAAGTACCCGCAAGACTATATTTTTTTCTTATGTATATATCATTAACATAAGTCAAAGTGGATTTGGTAAATAGTACAAAAGGTCAAATATGTTCAAATTTTTAAAATAAAAAAAAAATAAAAAAAAAACACAGGGGGAGTGATAAATTGAAAGAGACATGGAGAGCTTGCAAGACAAAGACAAATGATAAACATCTTTATGTACTTAGATTGGAAAAAAGTAAGACAATAGTTGGAAGAATATCCATATTACAAGATTTACAACTTACATGCTCCTTCAATAAAGATCTTAAACCTCTTGTTGATTTGGAAATAAATGCATTGCATGTGCGTTTGACCTTCCCTGTGCCTTCAACAGCAGTGAAGATCACCACAAACTGTGATGTACAAACTGGTAAAAGATATAAAAAGCTAAGGATTAGAGCATACCAAATCATAACAGTAACAAAGTGAATATGGGGAGACACAAGATTCTCAACAGAGAAAACACACCCAAACTAATAAAGCCAATTTGCGAATATGCCGAAATATTTTGTTGGTATTTAGCAACCATTGTAAACTATGTCATGTCTATCAATTTAGCCATATCCAATATCCAACCAGGGGTTGATCAAAAGATCTAAAACGGGAATCAGGTTTCAATAGATTAGCTTTTGATTGTGCCATTAGATTTTAGAGATATCAACTAATATGGTTCCTCTGTTTTTTTCTTTTTTTTTTCTTTTTTTTTTTTTTTTTTTCTCTCTTCGGTAACATCAAACTTTTTATTTTTCTCTTTGGTGAATTGCAAAAATAATCCATTATTTTTGGTAACATTGTATTATTGATTACCAAAGAAAACAATTATTTTCAATTAAAATCATTAACCATGGTTAGATTTTTTTATTTATATTTAATTATTAAACTTTTAGAAACAATTAAAACCCCAGTCATCCGTTCCCCGGACTAGCCCCCCTCCCCCGCACGGCATTCCCCCGGCCATTTGTCCACCGGCAACCTCCCCCCCCCCCCCCCCCACCCCGAATCTCTGCTCCGAATCATAGATGAGGCTTGTGTGCACTGAAAACGGGTGGAGGCAAAGCAGACAAGCAACTTTAAAATACTTTTATTTTTTGCACATAGGATACAAAATCTACTTCAATTTATGAACTAATTAATGGATAGTTGAGAAAATCAAGACTTTTACCCAACCATAAACTGACTACTTCACTTGAACTTTGATTAATAATTCCCTCTACACAAGCTATTTGTCAACTTTAGAGCTAGTAACACACAAAAATGAGACGCAAATTGATCAATGGGCTTATGGGCAGCAACCAAGCCCCAAGTTTCGAGCCCTTTTTTAATGCAGATATCACAGGAAAACAAAAAACAAAACAATGCAAATTGACTCATAGGAAATCATGTTTTGAGACATAGTTACCCTAACAAAGTATATTCGGAAAAATAGAAAGGTTTGCAGTTTTATCTTGTGACAAAGTTCCATTTGTGAAATAGAGTTCAATAAATTCTCTTTTTTTTTTTCTTTTTTTTTTTTTTTAATTTCTGCGTGTAAACCAAACCAGCGAAACCCCCACCCCAGTCACCAATCCTTTCCATCCTCTACTACTTCTCTTCTAAAGCCTTGTTTGGCTGCAACTCATGCAGCTCATTTTCCTAATCTATGGAAAAGTGCGAGATTGAGTTTTGGTAAAACATGAATCAACTTTACAAACAATTCTTCCGAGTGCCGCCTGAGATCTAAGAATACAGCTATGTCTACACTCCAAAGTCAAGTGTAAACTTCTAGAAAATTTTGATCTGTATAGCATAATATCTTGCTATAAATGCAGCAGCTTGAGACATAAGTCTCTAATGGTATAAAATTGTACTTAGAAATCTTACAACATCATTCTTTATGTTCCAGAATAAAACTGCACAGCTCATTTTAACATATTTGTATCATTGTAGAACTGAAATGAGAAAGGGAAATGCAAGAGTAGAATTCTAACCATAAAATACATTGCACCCACTCTTCCGTAGCATGTAGTAAAGATTTCTAAAGGAATCCTCCCAAGTTAATTGGCGTTTCTCCAAAAAGTACATTTCAGCTGCAAATGAAGTGACATAATCCATACCAGAGAAAAATCATAGATAAACTGAGATAAGATTGTTTTCAACCTCATGTAAAACGGAGAGGGGATATTAAAGATATTTGATAGCCACAAAGACTTCACTGCTCAGCGAATTTGGGCAAATTTACCTCCTCCTGAAGATGAGCTCAATACTGATATTACAGAAGCTGGCAATGAGGACTGAGGGTATATCCATGATTGAAAATTATAAGAATCCCCAGATGCTGGAGTGTTTAAAGCAGACCCAATACTTTCATTGGCAGAGCTGCCAGATAAAGAGAAAGAGGATATTCCATTGTAAGTGCCACCCATAAATAACCTGTGAAACCTGAAATTGCAATACATGAGACAACAAACTCAGGTATCAAGGGTGAAAGAGTAAAGTTCCTCTTCCATAGTATGAATGTATGATGTATATTAGTTTACCAACAAATAAACCATCTTCACCAGTATTAAAACACAAATAATGGCAAAGGAAATCAGATTTTCTTACCTGTCCACAGGTGAAGAGGATACTATACGCATGGTGGTTTTCAGGGTAAAATCAAGAGGAACTTTTACTCCAGGAATTTGTATTTCTGAACAATAATTTCCCATAGATGTAGACTTTACATCCCCAGACTTTCCAGCTGAACTTGATGGAGAACAAGAGCCAGAAGTCTCATGAGCAGCTAGTCCTTTCAGTGCTTTATCCTAAAAATATAAGAGTTATTAACAATATATAAATATCACATAAGAATATTGTAGTAGCCAAAGAAACCATAGCAATACCACATCAACTGTGCCCTGCTCTGTAAATCTGTCACTACCAAGTGAGAGCTCAGCTACACTACAAAACTTATTTTGAGTGCCTTTTTCACCAGTTTCACACTGTCGTAAAACACAGCCAGTGGCCTTGGCAACTGATACTTTAGAGCCGCTGTAATACCAAGGGTAAAATAGAACAAATTAGCACATCTTTTCAATATATAACTTTGTTTCCTATACAGAACTGAACCCCCACCCCCAAACTACAAAACCTCTAGAATCAGAAAAATCATACCCATTAAGCTCTTGCTGATTCTTGGGTGTCAAACGTGAAGAAAAAGAACTCTTAAACCCACTTTTTTCCTGAACAACTTGATTTTCCTGCATGCAAGAGATCGAGATACAGACAAAAGTGAGCATTATTACTTACATTGAAATCAAGCATCCAGAATAATAATTAGTCCTTATATTCATTCAAACTATACAAACAGTACAGAAAATACCTTAAAATTTGATTTTCCAGAAAGCAAGCTGAGCCTGCTGTTTGGTTTTCTAGCAGGATATACTTCATCAAGACGCTTGTCTATATATTTTGTATTTTTTGGGCCTTGTGACTTGTTAGAACCAGAATCCACGACATCTGCATTTCTGGGATAAGGTATTGGTTTTAGTGTTAAACATTAGAACCAAAAATTCTAAAAATAGGTCAAATTTAAAGGCAGAAAAGAGCCTATAACAAATGAAAACTAAACAAGCAAGTAGAAGGCAGGGATGAAACATACTCTGAAGGTGCAGCAGATTCACAGACAAGCTCCACTGCTATTCTTCTCTTTAATTGCTCACCCTGCAGTGCCGAGACAAATGCATGAATCAATAAACCTAAAATTTGTGCAATAAATGCTACACAATTTCTTTTCCAAATTAAGAAGCTTTCCATCAACTTTCTCTTAGCTTACAAGTTACAGATAAGACACATCAGTAAACTGCAGGAGAATTCTTTGTTATACAGACACAATACTAAAATTCCCTATACCTTTTCATAGATGGAAACAATAAAAAGCACATTATACGCGACAATAATCTTTGAATGTATATAACATGATCCAGTAAAGAGTTTGACTAATTCGCTAACACATTTGTTATCTAAATCCTGTAAAATCTAAAGCTGATTTTTTTCTCACTCCTCTAAACCCACACAAATTATCACTTGACTAAGTTAAACACTGTCAACTCCATATGTGTTCAATACCAAATATGTTACTAAATTCAGCTTTTATCCTCCTTCTACCTACTGAGTGTTAATTCCAACCCACGGCACATTTTATAAGTAATCATATCATTAACGGCAAAAATAATGTTCAGGTATCGAATAATATATAAATGGAAAACCAACCCTACTACTAAAACTTGGTCTTCAGAAACTTTTATGTTAATAAAATGAATCAAATATTACAACAATTTAAGCAAATTTACGACATATCACTCGCCTTTATAACCCGATCAACATTGATACTTGTTGAATCCCATTGTAACCCACTTATGAGTATCCCACATTAGAGAAAGAGGAGAGAAGGTTTCACTTTATAAGGTAGAGGAGTACCTCCTACTATTGCCAATTGGTTTTAGTATGGAAGCTCCAAAGCCTTATTTGTGGACCTAACTCTCCTCCTCCTTGTTCGGGTTTCCCAGGCCCATTTCATATTATATTAAACTTTATCATGGTATCAGAGTCCGGGTTACGGGTCTCTTCTAAACTGGGTATTTAATCGCTACTGGATAAGGATTTACCTCGACAGGATGTCCAGCCCCTAAGAGGATTATTGATCTGGCCTTATCCAGTTAGCTCTGAAGTTCTAAGGACACTCATAAGTGAGGGGGAGTGTTGAATCCCATTGTAACCTACTTATGAGTGTCCCACATTGGAGAAAGAGGAGAGAAGGTTTCACTTTATAAGGTAGAGGAGTACCTCCTACTATTGCCAATTGGTTTTAGTATGGAAGCTCCAAAGCCTTATTTGTGGACCTAACTCTCCTCCTCCTTTTCGGGTTGTCCAGGCTCATTTCATATTGTCTCGAAATTTAACAATACTACATCATTTAAAAGCATTCCACCCTCAATACGTTTAAGTACATAGCATCAACACATAGTACAGATTCCAAAGATAAAGTTGAGTTGAAATTAACCAAAGCAACAGCGGAAAAACTTACTCTTAATTCGGACGGCGTCTTTCTCTTAAGAGCAGGACCAGCATTCATGGGACCCCCACAAAACCGTGCCGAATCGGAAGGTAAAGAACCCGGGGCAGCAGCAACTTTGGCAACTTTGGCCATGCTATGAATCCAGAATCACAGCCAGCCCTACTCCTTCACTGCAATTCACAATCATTCAAACTTCAATCAAATCAAACCAAATCAATTCACGAGAAAATTAAAAATCGAAGAACAGAAAAGGATAAGAAATTGAATAGAAATTGGTCAAGAGTAGTACCTGATTAAATTAGGCGAAAAATTAGGGTTGGGAGAAAGATGGAGAAGAGAAGGGTAAAATTAGGGAAGAATCCGCCCCAAACGAGGGATTTAGGGCGAATCTGGGAAGGAATGAAAAGTGGGGAGGAGAGAGAAAAAGAGGAGGGAAGATGAACAAGGTGAAAAATTAAAATGGGAAAAAAAAAGGGGGAAGATGAAGATGAAGATTCTTAAGAGGAAGTGTTTATTTGAAGTGCATTTTCATTTCCCTCCCGCCTGCTTTTGGTTTGGGGGTTTTTGCTGTCACTTGGGCTTATTCTATACCATGGTCTCGAATATTTGATCCGAGCATGTATAAAGTAGAGTTTTTTTTTTTTTTTTTTGAAAAAGCGTAATCCACAAAATTAACGCTATGAGTCCATCAAAGCATATGGTGAAATGTCTCACAAGGAAAATGATTTACTCGTACTTGTTCTACACCAAAGGGGATCAATCTAACAAGGTGATGAACCATTGTTAGTATCTTCCCTTTAGCAACAATAGGGTCCCAATAAGCTCTAATCCTTCTCATGGCTACAAACATAACAGTCCCTGAAGCATCTCTTGCTACTACACCAAGACCCACCCAACCAGTTTTGTCAATCAAAGCGTCACAATTGACTTTTACCACTTCACTCGGAGGGGCTACCCACTTCTTTGGACTCTTGCACCCCGTCATCATGCTAGCACTCCCATAAATTTTCTCAGTGTATAAAGATCAAGTCTCTAGCAAGTTTTCTGGTACGCTCTACAACGGTATAGTGTGAGACTTTACTCCTTTAAACACCTTGTCGTTTCTTCTATTCCAGATTTTCCTTAAAAAGGATGGCACCTTATAACCACCTAAAAATGTCTCCCCAAAACCAAAATTGATGATGAACAACCCTTCACCGCCATTATTGGTCAGATCAAGTATTTAATCTCGGGAGTTCTTAAAATCTATATTCAATCAAACACATTCAACAAGTTAGTCAACAATGAGTCCAAGTAGTTAGTCAAATCATACTCCAACCCTCGTTTTAGCCCAAACCTTTTTAATCCATTTCATTTTATTTATTAATTAAGCCCGATTAGGTGATTAATAAATATTTAAACCTTAAACCTAAAATAAGTCCGGAATAGCTAAAACAACGCCTAATTATCACGTGCTTAATGTTAAATAAAAAAGATAAAAATGAATTTAGATGGAATTTGAGACAAAGCATCTTCCTTGTCACGACAAATTGTACCATGTCACGGTAATTTCTAGGGTTTGTTTTTCCGCGACTCTTCATTTAATTTCTAGGGTTCTGGACCTCACCCCTCTCATTTCCTCTATAAATATGAGGGTGATTTCTCAGTTTCGGGGTATCAAATAATTCTCTCTTTCTCTCTTATGCTCTAGCCTAAATACTAGCCTCCCTTATTCTTTCACAATACATCCCCTAAGCACTCTCCGAAGTCCATAATTTACTCGAGGTTCTAAACTTAAACCAAGGCGTGAAAGGTAGAACTGTTTGTGGGTTTGGCCCCAAATCAACTCTACTTTAATTTAATTTAATTTCCATTATTGTTTTTATTTTCCTTGAAGTTACTAACGCGTTTATTGTTTTATACTTGCAAGCAAAAGCAATCAAAGTAAGGAATCATGTTCCTTTTGTTCCTTTTATATTTCTAACGATTTTTATTATGTTTTTTCATATACTAATCGTTGTTTTTATGGTTAAATTGCTTCCAATGTTGATGTTGATTTTATTTTATTTGTTGATCACCATATTGCATGTTAAAGGGAATATGTAATAGAATATAACCCCTAATAATATAATTTGGACGACTGGTTAGGAATTTTTTTAATATTGTTGTTAATTCAAGTGATCACGATACTTAGAATTATAATGTTGCATTAACATTCAACTAATTCAGCCTAATTTAGTTTGGAGCAAATTGAATCTTTGTTTGTATGCCTTTGTGATCGCAAAAAATACTTTTCGGTATAAAAATCGAGTAGAGGTCAATAGGGGCGAATGTGACTCCATGACTCACTTCGTACCATTATCCCCGATCCTCCTTTCGTGGTTCTGAACCATATGGAGTTAGTAATTTCATGGATTTGAACGGGGTGTAACCTTCTCGGGTCAATTGTTGTTGCCTATCATTGTCCCTTTTCGTGGTTGTCTTTTAATGATTCGTGAATGGTATACAAGTTCCTTAAAAACTTGTTGGCGGCTCCCTACTTTGCTTTGTCCCTAATCGTACGTCAATTCCCACTTTCTATGAGTGTCAAGCATATTCACAACATGCTTAGCTAGGCGCGCTTCGAATGACGCATATACACCTATATAGCAGCTAGATGCAAAACGTTCCTTTCAAGTAACAACAAGATCCGCAAAAGACATCCCATCACTAATAACGAGTTGCTCACGTCCCACTTCTCTCCATAAGTCTTTGACAGCTGAACATTCAAAGAGTGCGTGCTTGTAGGCACCTAAAAATGTCTCCCCAAAACCAAACCCGATGATGAACAATCTTTCACCGCCATTATTGGTCGGGTTGAGTATTTAATCCCTGGAGTGCTTAAAATCCATGTTCAATCAAACTCAGTTCACAAAATAGTCAGCGGATCAGTCCTAATGTTTAGTCAAAGCATAGTTTAATTTATATTTTGGCCCGAACCTTTTTTAATTCATTTCATATTATTTATTAGTTGAGCCCAATTGATGAATAATAAACATAAAATAGCCCGAAATTATAAAACGGCACTTAAAAATGCTGAGCGTAATTAGGTTAAAATGAATTTGGATGCAAATGTGGAAAAAATGTGCACCGTGTCACGGCGCCACGGTGGTAATTGCCGCGTCACGGCATTTTCTGCCGTGTCACGGTACATGTGCCGTGTCACGGGATTCTCCCATTTTTTTCCGCGTCCGTACATGCACGCGTTTTATCATTTTAGGGCAGCTATTGCACCGCGACATGGTTTTTATTATGTACCGTGTCACGGCACGTTTTTCCGTGTCGTGGCAACTACTGCCGTGTCACGGTGCCCTAGAATTAGGGTTTTATCTTTTTAGGGTTCCGTGTGTTCCCTCTACTCATTTTCTCTATAAATATGACCCTCATTTCTGCAGTTCGGGGCATCAATTAATTTTCTCTTCTCTCTTCTATGCTCTAGCCTAAACACTAGCCTACCCTATTCTTCCAATACTTCCTTTAAGCACTCCAAGGAGTCCGTACTTTACCCGAGGTTTCATCATTAAACCAAGGCGTGAAAGGTAGAACTGTTTGAGGGTTTGGCCCCAAATCAACTTTATTTAATTTAATTTTAATTATTGTTTTATTGGTTTTCCTTGAAGTTACTAACGCGTTTATTATTTTGTAGTTGCAAGCAAACAAATTCAAAGTAAGGAATCATGTTCCTTTTATTTCTATTATTTTTCTAACGATTTTTGTTATGTTTGTCATATATTAATTGTTGGATTATTGTTAAATTGCTTCAAATATTAATGTTAATTCTGTTATTATTATTGATCACCATATTGCATGTTTAAAGGGAATATGTAATTGAAAATCACGCCTAATAAGATAATTGACCAGTTTAGGTTCCTTTTTAATCTTGTTATTAATTAATGTGATCACTAATATTTTAGAATTATGTGTTGCATTAATATTCAACCAATTTAGCCTAATAATAGTTTGGAGTGAATTGAATATTTTGTTTGCATGCCTTTCAGATCGCAGGAATCACTTTTCACTATAAGAATCGAGTAGAGGCCAATACAAGTGAATGTGACTCCATGACTCACTTCGTACCATCATCCCCGATCCTCCTTTTGTGGTTCCGAACCATATAGAGCTAGTAATCTCATGGATTATGAATGGGGTGTAACCTTCACGGGTCAATCGTTGTTGCCTTTCGTTGTCCATTATCGTGGTTGCCTTAAATGATTCGTAAACGGTTTACAAGTTCCTTAAAAACTTGTTGGCGGCTCCCTACTTTCCATGTCCCTAATCGTATAATGTCAATTCCACTTCCTATGAGTGCCAAGCATATTCACAACATGCTTAACATAGGCGCACTTCAAACGACGCCTATAGTGCTGCAGAGTTTCAGCCTTATCAGGACACCAAGGGCAGTTGTTAAAATCAGACATATGCTTGGCCTATAGATAGTCTTGCACGGCTAGCGTTCCAATGCAAGCTCTCCTCATAAAGTATCTGATTTTTGGTAGGTGTAACATTCATGCTCCAAATAATCACCCAAGCTTTATGAAAATCATCAAGGTTACAAGATTTTCCCAGCAAATAAGCGGTTTTCACATAGTACATCCCATCTTTGGAGGAGGCCCAAATTAATTTGTTTCCAGGAGAACGGTGGCTCAGAGGAATGGAAAGAATGCATTTGACATCCCTTTCACATAAATTATCCGCAATAAAATTAACCCTCCAATCTTTGTTTCTATCCTCAGTGGGGTCTTTAACCCTTTTGACATTCAACACCCGATTAGAAACAAAATGGTTCCCCCGTTCATCAGCCACCCAGTGGTCCTCCCAAACCTTAATGCGACGATTGTTTCCAATACGCCAAATGAGACCTTCCTTCAATAAATCCTTTGACGCCTACATGCCAGTCCAAAAGTAGCTACCCGCAAGACCTAAAGTCGAGTCTAAAAACTTAGATGCGGGGTAATATTTAGCAGCCATCACCCTTCCTAACATCAAGGTTGGATTTTTCAAGAATCTCTACAATTGCTTTCCAAGGAGGGTTCGTTGTGTTGAAAACCCCCATATCATGAAACCCCATGCCCCATAAACATTTTGGAGCACACAAAGCATCTAATTAATCTAGTGAGCCTTTCTCCTTTGACCCGAATGTCCCCACCAAAATTGCACCGTCATAGACCTAATATCATCAATAACACTTGTTGGGATCTTGTACACACCCATCAAGTATGTTGGAATGGCTTGAATCACCGATTTGATGAGACTTTCTTTCCCAGCCCTAGAAAGAAGCTTTTCCTTCCAACCTTGCATCTTTTTCCACAATCTGTCCTTGAGAGAATTAAAAATAACCCATTTTGACCTCCCTATGATGGTAGGGATGCCTAAACATTTTCAAGCTTCTCCATCTTCTTCATGCTTAACAACTCGATCACCTCCATTTTCAAGCTTCATGCTCAAAATTAATTTTTGGTTAACTGACAATTAGTCATTGTCACATGGGTGAAGTGTCATGGGGAAGTGTGCTTAATTATTTTATAGAAGTTACCCTCCTAATATTTTGAGAAAATTTGTCAAGATTAAGCCAACATTTGCGTGGTTAGCTCAAAATAAGCCAACTTTTTGATAAATCGATATAAGTCAACTTTTAAGGGATGTTTTCTTTTAAAAGGTCAAATGACCAACAACCTATCAAATATGTCACCTTTTTAATTGAAAAATAATTTATTAAATTTAATTTAATGTTTAATTATAATTATATTAAATAAACAAATTATAAAAAAAAAAATTAAAATTAAACCCCAGCAACTCCCTCCCCCTCCCCCCCGCCAGCGGCTAGCGGTGATAGACCACCGACCACCCCTCTTCCCCCCACCCACGATCTACAACTTTCCTTTTTCATTCTCTCTATTTCACCCCTTTTTCGGGTTTATATTTATCACAACAAATATGAGTTAAATTTGTTTTTTGGGGAAAATTTATTAGTACAGAGATTGATTTCTTTAATTTTCAACCCAAACTTTAGTAAACACTGACAAAATAATTCATTTTGTTTTTCAACTTTTTCACAAGAAGATAATTCTAGTTGGAAAAATAAAAAAGAGATGAGTTTAGAAACAGTAGAAGAAGAATCAAAAGAAGAAATCAACATTCCAGTAGATATATTGGTAGTAACATTTGAGGTAGCGGTTAGCGTTTTGACCAGTCAAAACACTATTAGAAAAAATTTGAGAGTGTTTGGCAAGGTAGCGATTCTAGTAGCGATTAACCATAGAGGTAGTGTTTAGGTAGCTTTTCTCAAACTTTAAAAATAGTAGCATTTAGAAGTAGCGGGTAGCGTTTGACAAATTTTTATTACTTTTAAAACAATATTTATATGAATTTTGATATATTTTAGTATTGCAACCGCTATTTTTACCAAACACTCATACTATCAACCGTTACTTTGACAGCTAACCTCTACCCACTACTAATTCACCGCTACTAACTACCTTAACAGCTACCCGCTACTCGACCGCTAAAAGTTATCTGCTACCGCTACTTTTACCAAATAGGACCATAAACTAGAAAATGTTAGGAGTGGGGGTGGGGTAAGCGAGAATGGGGATATGGAGAGTGGTAGGGTCGCCGACGCCGGGGTAGGGAGGTGGTCGTCGGTAACTAGTTGGGGGAGGGGGCTAGCCAAAAGGGGGTGGCTGAGTTTTTTTTCAAAATTTTAAAGTTTTTTATGTTTATTTTAATTATTTGATATAATTATTTAATTATTAGATGATTTTTTTTAACATTTAATCAAAAAATAAGTCTTAGTTAATTTTTGTAAAAAATGACCAACCACATAATGACATGTGTCATATTTTACCTTAACAACCGGTTACCTTATAATCTAATAGGTTTTAACTCATTTTGAGAAGATATCTTATAAAAGTTGACTTATTTTGAGTTAATCGAAAAGTTGGCTTATTTTAAGCTAACCACGCAAAGGTTGGTTTATTCTTGACAAATTTTCTTAATATTTTATTCATTTCTATAAAAAAATCTTGGCGCCCTTTCATTTCTTCTCCCCAATTCTAGAGCGAAAGTGACCATTTTAGAGGTAAAAGCAAGGCGATTATTCATCATTTGCAGCGATTTCAACCAGATTCTCTTAAATTAAGCTAGGTACATTACTCCCTTATTATAGTATTTTTTTTGTCGAATTTCCATTTTATGTGGGTAATGTTAAGGTTTTGTGATGATCAAATGAAATTATTTGTTGAATTGTTTGTTGATTATTTGTAAACATGTTTTTATTGCTCTTATCGTGTTTGGATTATTATTTGGTGTTGAAATTTGATGTGAATTGATGAACACAAACCTTAATACTTTGAATATTTGAGTGAAACAGGGGGTAGTGTAGTGGTTCTTTGAGCTTCATTTGTTACTGAGAGGTTGTTGGTTGCCAAAGAAAAACATGGGAAGTTGGAAATCCTGGGAATTGAAATTCTTTAAAGTTATTTGGTTAACAAATTCATAGGAAGTAGAAATTCCCATGAATTTCCATTTCCCACAAAATGGGGGAAGTTAATTACCTAGGGGGACCTAGGTAAGTGGAACTTCCATGGGAATTTCCACTTCCCTTAGTTAACCAAACACTTTTTAGAATTTTCTAGGAAGTTCAATTTCATGGGAAATCAATTTTCCAAGGAATTTGCAATTCCTACATTCAACCAAACGAGCCCTGCGAGTTGGTAATTTTTTTTTGAAGGAAAACAATGTCTTTTGTAACACTACAAGTCAACATGAGACCACTAGTAGACATTGTTCTCTATAGGCCTTAACTCGCAAAAATTTGCTTTGGTGCATGACATCCCACCTAAAAGGCCTCTATTAGGTTGAGGTATCAACCCCCAAATAACGAAGGTTTAATAATTCTAGAATTTCTAGAATGATAAACATATCCATTAAGGTTATACGCTTATACTTCGTACATAAGAAACAAAAAAGAAAATATTATGAATACATAAACATTACTTACAATGATTTACACATTATTATGTAAGAAATTTTCAATTTTATTCCATTGTAGATTTGTAGGAAGCCTATGTAAGGACTATCACATACATCATTACCCTATAATATAAATTATACTAGTTTATGTCTATGTATAACCAACTTGGTTTAATATATGGAAAAATTAACATGAATAATTCCAACTTTGCCTCATCCGCCAATATTAATTCCAACTTTGAATTATTTATTATTAATTTGAATTTTATACTCCTTCTGCTCATAACACTCCTAGGTGACCGATTACCTATTAAGGAGATAAATTTTTTAAAAGCTTAATATACACATGTTAGCTTGTGATTGGTAAAAATAAAATTAAAAAATAAAAATTAAAAAAAATAATAAACTCAAAACCCAAAACCACCAAGGCCAGCCCCCTGCTGCGGTGCCCACGGCAAGCTAATTCGCTGCCAGCCCCTTCCCCCAGAGTGCCGGCCGCCGCGAAGACCCCCTTCCCCTCCCACGGTGTCGTGTTGCTCGACCACCTTCCCCTTTCCCCTTAAAACCTTCCATAACCCCTCCCTCTCCCCTCTAAAAACCCTTAAGTAACCTTCTCGACCACCGAAAATATCCAACCGCACCTCCCCTCATCGATGCCCTAGCCTTTCCCTGTCGAAGATCGAAGGTTAGAGTTAGGGTTTGTGATTTGGGAGATTTTGGGGATTTTTGTGGTGACTGAAGGGGAAAGGGGAGGTGGTCAAGGAAGCGCCAGCTCCGAAGGAGGGGAAGGGGGTATGGGCGGTGACCAGCACTCCGGGGGGAAGGGGTTAGGCTAGCAGTGGGTTAGCCGTGGGCGGCACCATGGCGGGGGCTAGCTTGGTGGTTTTGGTTTTTTTTTAAAAAAAAAAAAATTTAACATTTTATTTTTTAATTTCTTTTTATTTTTTAAAGTCAATCATAGGCTGACACGTGTCTTGTAACCTGTAATATTAAGTTGAATGACTGGTTGGTGTCATTGGCACACGGGTTATAAAGTTCGGATTAATAAAAAATAATCCTAAATTGAGATAAATATTGGTAGATGAGACAAAATTGTTATTAATCATATGTTTTGTTAAGATTTCACGGGTCTTCCTATGGAACCCTACATGATACTCCTCCAAGGGCTTCAACAGCCTTCACACAACACAATAGTCATAACACGAAATAATAGCGCAATTAAAATAGTAAATTCAAGTTTCTCATATTGATTAACAATGAATGTATCTCAATAGGGTAATTTGGCCATTTATAATGAAACAACGGGGGTGTTCTTGTAATTACGAGTTTGACAGTGGAAATTGGAGTAATTGTGAGATCACGCTGTTAGTTCTACTTTTTCCTAAGTATTTGAATTTGCCTTCATACTTCTTGATTTCTGTGATTTTGCTCTCTCATTGAAATCAAATTGAAAATCAACTAATAGAAAGCACTTCAATTAACAATTATTCTCTTGTTCTATGAATCCATAGCTGAAATGTATATACCAAAGGTCTGTATTTTCACAGAGAATTCTAAGAGCTAGTTCAATGGAGTTTCAGAGCTCAAGGGCTGCTTCAATGAAGGTACAACATCATTACCCTTTTGACACCCTTACCCTTTAGGGTTGACCATGCCCTTTATTCTCCCTTTTGTTTTAGGGTTTTCGTTTTAAAAGGAAATGATGGTGGAAATGTTGGTGGAGACAAAAGGTTTCGGAAATGGTGGCAGATGGGTATGGATGAAAGCTTGAACTCCTTCAATGAAGTTTGATGTAAAGGAGGAAGAAGAAGAAGAAATAAAATAACTTGTTAACGGCGTGAAGTAACCGTACACTTCACCTTGATCAATTTTGATCACAGACTCACAGTCACAAAGTATAATCAATAAAATAGGTATAAAGTGCTTTTTCCAATGTAAATAATAACGAAAATGCCATTTGAGATATGCCCAATGTTTCTCAATATGAGAAACTAGGGCTTGCCCCAATTAAAAGAGAGAAATACACCCTTCAAAGTTGGAAAGGTTTTACTGGCTTATTAGTTGAAACTGTGAGAGAAGAACAAATATATAATTTCATTTTTTTTTCACTCTGAAAGTAAAAAATGAGCAGCAATTTAACATAATACATGAATCTTGAACTATACAGGAGAATTTGTCAAAATACCTACCTCAAATGCTAAAATTTCAGAAAAACCAAACTGCACACTGGCCTATATCACATGATTTTTGCTGAAGAACCAGCTTAAGCAAATTCGAACCCCAAACTTTTCAATGGAGGGTAAAGGGGGAAAATGAATCACAAAGAACGCTGCACAAATAACCATATTCCATAAATCCAGAAACAAATGTTTATCTAAACGCAAGCCTGGAAATGCAGCTCCTAAATTGACAAACTCGCTACAAGTTTGGTAGCTCAGCTTATCGAATTTGCGTTGATGAAACACATCTCCAGAGTTTGGAGTGTGGGTTTTTATCCAAAAGCAGTAGCAGACCCACATTATTCGCCGTCAATTCAAACATGGACCTGTTATCATCCACAAAAAATTAGTATATGACAGAAAATAATTAATACCATCAGATGCAAAAGAGACAGACATAACACATAGCAAAACAAGTGAAATTAGACCAGTAAGGATGAATGATCTGTCTAAACATTTAACAGTCTGATGTTCGCCATATACATGATACAGCATACATGGTGATAATGTTCATACTAAAAGAAAAACAATCTTTTTATGCTATCTCAGAGCTATTGGCTCTGCTCTACACAAATATCTCATATACAAGAGGTCCAATTGTAAATTCCCCCAATTATCAACAAAGAAATGAAAAGCTTAAAATCTATCATCTATTGACATTCTTTACGCAAAAAAGGAAATGTGTAGTTATGAAGCAAAAAGGATAATAAATAAATCCACGGAAGATCAGTAAATAACATAAGCTAGGGTAGTGAAGTAAATAATAATATCTGGTTTTTTTTAAAGTTCACTAGGCTTTTGTTTGTAATTGGCTACAAAAAGACTCCAACCAAACAGTCCATCTCCTTAGTTCTATTAGTCTGAAATATGTGTACAAGCTTAGATGAATACTAAGTCCAAGTATCCTTAAGGTAGTATCTAATAAGAGTAATAACAAAAGACTGATCATGAATATGAAGTTGAAAAAGCCCTCAAGGTTGAATCTAATTACAAGAGACTCCAACCAATAAGTCTATCTCCATTGTTCAGTTCATAGCCTTCAATGAACCATAGAAATACTCAGGAAAGAAGAAAAAAGAGTTTACCAAAATTTATTAATTTTGTATTTGTAGTAATAGGAGATCAGCAGAGAGATTGTGGAGAGGAGACAAATCATTTAAACCTAGAGTGTAGTATATATAATTGGAGAAAAAAGATAAACCAATCATCCATAACTGAAATGTGAAAAACTTACTTGCTTTGACGTGATTTCTTTCTCCAGAAAATGAAGGACATGATCCACTGAAAATGAAACATGAAAAATGTAAAGGCTCCAACCAGGAAAGAACGGACTGGTTCTACATGACAAGGCACACATAGAAATTAAAATACTAATTAATAATATCCATATAATTCCTAAAATCAAAAGGACAGATATGACAACGCATCCACGTGTCACCCAGAAATCTAAAGATGGCATGATGCCACATCCTTGGTGACGCAATTTCAATACTCTATTTACACTAAATATGTGTGTCGATGGACCCACAACCTTTCATCTAGATGTAAATAACTTATCAGCAAATCTATACCATACTATTTCTAATTTGATCACATAGACCTATAATATTTTGTAATATCTAAAAGGCAAGGGATTTATTTTAAGATTACAACCAAATGAATCTAAAAATTGATTAGCATGTAAGATCTAAAAATTATTTTCATTAACATTTACAACCAATCATCACAACTTTAGCTATCAAGTATCAACAATTTTGTTTGGTTAAAAAATAAATAAATAAAAAAAAAATCTCATAAATGTAATCACCCGGGGCGGACCAATAACTAGTCAGTTGAAACATAAATTTCAACAGATCTTCAGTTTTGGTAAAAAAAAATTTCTGTAACTCATTCAACATCTTTAGATCAGAGAGAAAGCAAGCAAAGAGTCGTAAGGATTGTTCATGACCCTTAAATTGCATAAAAGCTTATATGCAATCCATGCACAAAAGCACAGAAAAAGAATGAAAGCTAGCCAAAGGCGATAAGAGAGAGAAGCAAACAAATGAAAATTTGTTCATCAAAAGTGGTCTTGGAAAGCAAATTTTGTTTACACTTTTCAACCAATTTATCTACTAGCCCATCAAACATCGATTCATTGATATTTGAAACAGAGATAACAAATTTTACCCAGTCTGAAAGTCGATATCTCTTATACATGACAAAAAATAAAGGACTGGAATGTCAAGGCAAACTAAAGCACATTTGAACACAAAGTAAATGGAGAATACTAAAACAGAATAAAGCAGAATAAAGAAAGCTTTGTCAAAATGTCACATACAAAATTTAACACTTGGGTGAAGTTCTTGAGATAAGGAGATTACATTCTATCTCTAGATTTACAATCTCATGCATGTTTATTAGTTCAGATAAAGTTACGAATTACCACCGGGGATAAAAGTAGGGTTAAACACGTTGCATGTAAAAATACAAATGCAAGAATTTGTGTGAGAGAGGCAGTTTACAAGTATGGATCACTAAAAGCCAAAAACAACAGGCCTTCACTCTAACAGCCTGAAAGATCATTCTAAAGCCCCTACAGTCACGGTCACTTCCTAAGTAAACAATATTAACGGAAAACTAGAGCAACCTTAAAAAGAGAATTTATGTTTCGCTGCTTTTTTACTTGGCTGTATGACAAAAACTACAGTCAGATTAAGTGTTCCCACAGACGACAATCAATTAGACTAAACAGCATCACTACACGTTACACTTGATACTTACGTACGAGGTACCCTCAATTGTGTGTGGTTATTAGTCCATTTTGTTTTAATTTTACAAGCATAGTCTTCTGTATCTTCATGTTACATATATTCAAGGTGATACAAGATGATGATAGTACCCTTAACAAATACTTTGAACAACAGAGGGTAGAAATGATAAAGTCAGTGAACGAGATCAGCTATACAGCCTATATTACATTACAGTTTTGCTCGCATATTTCAGGGATCATGGTATAGATAACAGACGAAAACAGCAGACTTACATAATTACGTGAAAAAAAGACCAAACAATTGTATGCACTGAGGATTACCTTAAAAACTGCCGTTATGGAAAAGCTCCCAACTATAGATGACTTTTGAACAGGCATATGCCTTGCAGGTGTCATATCTCTGCACAACTGTTGAGCAATTTCTTTAAGTAGCATAACCTGTGCTTTATCAGTTTGCATTGACATGATTGTCTGCCTCATTGATTCTCTATCAGCCTCGAGAGCCTGAAGTCTCGAGTATAGCTTCTTAACCTCAGGATCTCCCAGGTCTCCACGACCTAGAGATCTTGGTGTTGATACATACTCCTCACCCAACTTTGCAGCAACCTTGGGCTCCATATAATGGTTATAAGGTGCCCCAGGATGAATAGAATCAATGGTATAAACTCTATCACTCATATCATCTTCATAATCAGATGCACTGTCTGAATTTTTTAATTCCTCAGCTACACAATCAAGTTTTTTAAAACTGGTACCATACCTAGGAGAATCCATTGTGTGATCTGGCCCCAACACCGAACCTGAGCTGTCAGTAGAAATCCTCCTAGAATGTCTAGACCGCCTTGGAGACTGACCAACGACAACCTTCTCAAGAACATTTCTAGAGCCAAAGTCTCCATTTATCTGATCACCCTGAGGAATTCCTTCCAATTGATTGATCCTGTATTCCAAACTCCTCAGATCTTGAGTTCCTGGAGTCTCAGAAAATGGGTAATTTTCAATATCCACAACATCATCTTCAAGCTCTAATTGCTCTTGAGATCCATACACACTGCACCTTAGTGGAGGATAGGAAAAGTGTGAGTCACCAGGACCTGCCAACTCACTAGAAAAACTAGCATTGCGACTATAATTTCCCTTCAACCCTTCTGCCTCTGATTCTGTCAGGCCGTAGCTCATCATTCTGTGCTTATAGGCCTGAATTTCACATGTAAGGGACTGAATAGTTTGTTCTCTTTTGTATAAAACCTCCTCCAAGGCAGAAATCTCTTGAGCATCATGTGACATTTTCTCCTCAGCAAAACGCTTAAACTGCCTAGATTCCATTTGGACCTCAGCCTTCTCCCTCTGCAGCCTCAAAATCATGGACATTGTCTCATTAGCAGCAGAGGAAGCGGCATTCCTCTCTTCCTCCAATTCCGAACACAACTCCTGAATCGTAGCCTGCTGGTTGCCAAGCGTCTCTCGCAACATTGCACATTCTTTTTCAATCCCAACACGCGCAACAGGCAAAACATCAAGCCCCGGGATGTAAAAACGGCTGCTCTTTTCAAACTCATTGTGTTTCCTCTTCACAGACCGTAACCAAGGATCATTCGACGAAGAGCTAACTGTCAAAGAACAACTACATCCACAATCACAACATTTTTCTTCCAGGCTCTTCGAAGGGAACGACACAATATCTCTATCCATATATTGAAATCCACACAAACTTCCGAATGCATTCAAACTCGACCAACTTATTCGGCCGAGTTTCTCTCCCCTTTAACCAAACCTACAAGTTAAAAATTCAATCAAAAACCTAAAAATCCCTCTCTAATTCCATTCCCCCCTACCTCCTTCCCCGGGTCCTCAATATCGATAATTCGATATCGAAAAATCACCAATGTACCCCCCAATCCCACCTCTCCTCAAACAAACCAAATCAACAATCCTCTCAGATCGTCGACGTGAGCCGAACTCCTATAAAAATCAACATTTAAACAAAATTCAAAATCCAAACAACAAAACTATAATAATAACCATTAAATACAATCCATATGCAATTAATTAAACCTAATATAATACATAATCCAGCAAACCAATAAATAACAATAAAAATTCAGCTTATAAAATCAAATTAAAATATCAATAACCTAATCAAAATTGTAAAATTCAAAATGAAACATTCAACAACACGCATTCATGAACAAAAATAAAATACATTTGACAAATTCAAACAACGTGACAAGCAAAATTAGGAGTCGAGAATAAAATCGCGTACCTCAAAAAAAAATAATAAAAATTATATCAATAAATCCAGAAAAAAAACCGACGGTTAGGTGAGTGATCTGAAAGCGCAGAAAAAATGGCGAAAAAAAATTTTTAGAGAGAGAAAGAGAAGAAGAATGAAGGTTTCTCTTTCTCCAAAAGAGGAGAGAGAAAGAGAGAGGTAGAGAGAGAAAGCGAGGGAAAATGGAAAAGAAAGAGAGGAGAGAGAAAGAGGAACGAAAAATCTGTCGAAGAAGATGAGAGAGAAAATGGAGGAAAGAGAAAGAGTTTTTTTTGTGTTTTTTTTTTTTTTTTAAATTTGGGAACCCTAGGATTTAAATGCTTTTTGGTGTTAAATTATGATATTTTTTGGGTGTTATTTTGTTTGGTTGGTTGACGTGATGAGACTGATGATGGGGAGAGGAGGGGGTTTTGGGGGGAAATCATTTGTTGGGAATGGAGGTTTGCTTGGAATGAGCTATAATAACGTTTCACATAATCACACTCTCTTTTATATACAGACAAATCAGTCCGTATACGTAGTATTTTATGTTGTTTTGTTTAGTGTTACAATATGATCGATTGATCGGTAAAGAAGTATATGAAGGTGTAGGTGTAAATGTGTAATAATGTAATAGTGTAAGTGCTAAGTTGGATTGTGCGAAGCACGTAAGTCAAGATGTGATATTTACATGCTAAGAGAAAGCGATTCTAAAGATTTTCATTCCTTTTTAACCAGATCGGTCATTTCCTCAACTGTTGAACGATACCATCATTTAGAATTTATTGAGTATCTCCAATGACATACATAAATAAGCACCTGCTTGCAAGTTGTTTATAATGTCTATCAGAAATTTTACTTGTAACTAATAAACTTCATGCTAAACAAGTTACAACACTTGTAAATTTCAATGATATAAAACAATATATATTTATTATAATAATTTATGCAAGATACGGGTTTTGTAACTAACCATCAAGGAATATCGTGTCTTTATATTATTTTATCATAAATATCTGATGTGGCAAGCCAAGCTACAAACCCTAGTCTCATGTGAAAATAAGTTTCATTCAAAAGAGTAATATATATTGTTGACACTACGACAAATCACAAAGAACATTGACATTGATGGTACAGTATTAACTAATAAGTTACCATAATTAAGGAATATATTCAGAATTTTACCAAATGAACCCGCTACATCCACAAAAATAATAATCAACATAAGTTCATAGTACCATATTTTGTTCAAATTTAAATTTTTTTAATTATATTTATTAATCAATGTATCCTATTGTTAAATTGTCAAAACTTTTGTAAATACTCTTTTGTCAAAGGGGTTCATGTAAAATAGACATTAACAACTTAATCCTTATACTAATTATAGAGTACAATTAGGAAACAACTGTAAATCATTTGTTTATAAATCTTTATAGAAGGTAATAGTATCTCTCATCCTTTACAAAAAGATTACACCATCTTGATTTCTTGCATATATAGTTTGTCACAAGATTCAGCCAGGGAGAAATAGGGTAAATCAAGTATTATTCGTAATTAATCAATAGTAATATTTGTATATGAGCTTAAGAAATTAAATCCAGCTAAAGGCTCTTTATTTTTATTTATTTTTTGACAAGGTACTAAAGGCTCTTTAAGAGTGAATATTTCATAGATCTATAACACAATTCAGAACTCAAACTGATAAAATACTTTTCCTTACCTACAAAAAAAAAAAAAAAAAAAAAAAAAGTTTTCGCCTAAAAATAGAAAAGATATAATGTTTTGCCGTTTAGGAAAAATTTGGGAGCAATTTTTGTCTTCATAGATGGAAATAAAATGTCAACATAAGATACAAATTTTAGTTTTATAATTTAAAAATTATTACGCTCCTATTTTTTGAAATTGAAATTCATATTTTCTTGGATTTTATATACATAACCTTGTGATTTGGTCATTCCTGTTGTAAAGAGTATTACAGCATAAGCAACAATCTCCAACGTGTGCTGCTGTAATATGGTCATCCGGCTTGTCCCACAATCAAGGAGTAATCAATTTTTTCAATTTCTAATTTTCTGTCCTTATATACTTGGTCTTTTATTTTACTTTCAAATTTGTATTTTGATATTTATTTATTTATTTTTAATTTTTTATTTATTATTGTTTCCGTAAAACCTTAATGGGCCGGGTTGAGCCCGCCAATCAGCGTGATCCATCATTAATTTTTTTTAAGGTGGTCAGTGGCAGTGTGCTTATTAACTTTACAACAATGATGGCTAGAATATTTATATGATAACTAGTATTTTAGCCCGTTCGATGCACGGGCTGGTTATTTTTGTTGAAATGTGTTGCATATATATTTGTGTTATATGTGTCGATGTTGTTTTGGATTTTAGTTAGGTATATATATACATAGATATTGCGTGGTATGAAATGACTTATTGATTTAAGTTATATTTTAAGTTTAGGAGATGAAAATTTTATTTTATTGTCTATGTAATTAGTTTAACTTTAGTTTATCATGGTAGAAATGAAACTCTTCATTTTCTTATTACTTAAATTTGCAAGTCTTGGAATGCATAAAGACTTAAAACATTATTTATTTTACTCTATTGAAAGATTAAGGGAGGTGGCATGTGGCATATGAGTGATTGGTGACATGTGGCTTAGTATGAATTTGTGGTTAGAGTTTTTAAATACTAGGTATAGATTTGATCAAAAGAGAAAGCATGTATATAATGATTTAATTGTGATGATGATGACAAGTTAAATAATGTAAATATTTGTAATTGTTATTAATAATACTTAAAGGAGTCTAAATAATGTGTACATATAAGTATTTTAATTATTCTTGCAAAGTTGCAATCAACTACTGTACTAATTAAACTAATATGGAGTATTGCATTACTTTACTGATGATAATGTGACCAATTGTTTACTTTGGTGTAAAAAAAAAAAGAAAAAGAAAAAGGGTATTAATTAACGCATGATTCTACAAACAATGTTATGTGGCCTATATATATATGAGGTGTTCCAAACGGAGGGTTGAGAGAGATTTAGAAGTGTCTCGCAGGGGTAGGTTGGTTATTTCATGCGGGATATAAATTTTGCCATTGTAAATTCAGTGGTACAAAATGCACTCTTAGTGGTACAATATAATTTTAGTGGTATTTCAAAAAAGGTTCAAATGTCTTATTAGGCTGTCAAATAATATTATTAGAGCTCAGTGGTACAAAATATACTCCTAATGATACTCAATACAGTTTCAGTGATACTTACAAAAATCCTCAGTAGTACAAAATATACTCTCGGTAGTTGTGGTCTCAATTCTTTATGTCTTTTTTGCACGTGAAACCAATTCTGACAAAAAGGTGGGCCCCACCCCATCTTTTTTCACTCTCTCTATCTCTCTCTTCCTTTCTCCCTCTTCCTAGTACATTTGTTATATTATTTTATCTTGTGAGACATTTTATTTTGTCTCACAACCCTCCAAATATACTTCCTTTATATGGTCTATTGCTCCAGTGTTTAGGAAGTTTTAAAAAAAGGAAGTTCATAGAGAAGTGAGACTTTCTCTCTCTAGAAGTTAGCCATCGGAGATAACCCCTAACACCTTGGTGTTTAGGGCTCCGGGAGCTCTCTTCTTGTAGGGAGCGAGTCAGGGTGTTCGTTTGCCATTAAGCTTTAGTCTTAGAGTTCCCAAGTTAGTCCGTTTAGTCAAGTCCAGTTCGTCTAGGGTCTATTATGGAGCAAGTAGTAGATATGGATATATTGTCAGTTCAAGAAGTTGATTTGGTGGATAGGTTAGTCACTAGGTTAGATAGTGGAACTAGTAAAGGCTCTCCAGCCGTTGTTAATGAAGGAATTAGCCAAATGGAAGGGGAGGAGGTCATGTAGGTGAGTAGTAATGACAACGACGTGGTAAAGGAGTCATCACAAGCCTTGGTAGAGAAAACCAAGGGATTGTTTAAGAAGCAGTTACTAGGTCTAGCCAATGGTTTACCGAGGCTAGGAAAATCATGATAGAATCCTAAGAATGGGAGGATGAAGAAGAAGAGGTGGTTACTCATGCTCATGCAGTTAAGATCCCTAAGAACAAGTTAATGGAGCTTAGGAAGCCTTGGGGTTTAACTTTGATTGGAAAATGTCTAGGATTGAGACTAAGGGTGGAGTTCTTATCTCAACATGTAAGAAGGATGTGGAGCCCGAAGGAAGGTTTAGAAATTATTGAAATGGAAGGGGGAGTATATCTTTTTGGATTTACTCTGCATGATGATTTGGAAAAAGCTTTGTTAGGAGGTCCTTGGTTCATTTTTGAACATTACCATATGTTAGCTAAGTGGAAGCCGAATTTTAGACCTTCATCGGACAATTTTCAAAGTATGTTAGTTTGGATTAGAGTCCCTGAGTTACCGGTGGAATATTACAATAAGGAAGCCTTGTACTGCATAGCCGCAAATGATGGGAAATCCGTTGAGGGTGGATTACTCAACGGACAAGATGAATAAGTGTAGATACGCTAGGGTATGTCTGGAAATAGATTTAAGCAAGCCCTTAGTTATTAAGGTCTGGGTTGGGAAAACTTGGCAAAAAATTGAATACGAAAAAAATTCATAGCCTATGTTTCAGTTGTGGGAGAATCGACCATGTTAAGGAAGGATGTGTACGGAAACATAAGCCAAATCCTCCATAGAAACAACACATAGCAGCTTTAAATCAGAATAGAGTGGTAGGTGAGAATATTACAAACATCACACAACAGCTAGAAATAAGAGAAACCATTATGCAGCAGCTTAGAAGTAGAGAGGTAGGAGGAATTTGCAGCAAGAATATTCAGGGGGAGAGGCCCAATAACAAGCGTGCTATTAAAAGAGGAAAAAGAAAATTCAACTTCAAATAATAAAAAAAAATCCATCGAGAAAAAACAAAAGATTAGATAGATACTCTAAGAGCTACATCTACAGAGAGACCATCTACATTGGAAAAACGCGATTTTAATTTTAACATGGCAGAGTTCCAAGAATTGGGTTCCCGGCGATCACCAATGGTGCTTCCCCCTCCTTTAATAGCTATTCCGCCGGTGCATCTTCTTTTTCTCAACATATTATTCTCAATTCTTCATCTCCCTCGTTGTTTTCTCTACCTTCCTCCAACAATGAAATCCCAAAATCAATCTCATCACCGAAGAAGCAACAACGATCCCATGGCAATTTGGAAATCAATTCTCAGGAAGTCGATTGCGTCGCTGCAGCACAACGCAACCCATCCACCGAACCCGATCTAGAGTGTGGACCAGTCCTTCCATCGACCACCACTGCTCCCCCTACTACCCCCGCCCTTCCAATTTCTTCCGGCCACCGTTCTTCCCACCCCAAGCTTTTCACATAATCTCACCTACAATCCTACCCCCCTTTTCGGCAGCCAAACCTCTAACCCGTCTTCTCTATCTGGGTCTCATCGTCATCTTAAATTCTTCATCTCTTCCCAACATTCACAACCCCACCCCTCTGGCCAATTCTAGCAAATCCACAAATTCCCGTAGAAAACCTAAGCAAAGTCGAAGCAGGATTCAAGATCCTAATGAACCAATTGGTTCATCCATAGGACTCCGATTATGGAACAATATTTTGTCCGATGGAGCAGCCACCCAAAAAGCCCCAGACCTACCTGTTACAACTAGCAAGTGTAAATTTAAACCTCATGCAACCCCAAAACCTTCTAGTTGTGATGGAAACTCGGGATGAGGTAGTCGGATTCGAAATAATTCTCAATCATATTCCCATAGGGAATCTAGTGTCGGAAATCAGGCTATCGACCAACCCTCTATCAATGGAGGACATTTGGGCGTTAGGGAAGATAAAGTTATAGGAGGATTGGAGGGAACTCTTCCTAGCAGCAACAACTCTCAATGAGCTGCGTATGGGTATTTTTCCGAATATTCTTAAAAATTATATCAATATGAAAATCATAATATGGAATGTTCGAGGTGCAATTAGTAAAGATTTCCTTCCTCATGCACGTGAGGTTATTTGTATGCATAATCCTGATGTGCTAATTTTGCTTGAAACTATGGCAAAAGGAAACAAAGTCTACAAAATTCTGGGTTTTGATGATTGTAAAACTATTGAGGCAAAGGGTACTAGGGAGGGGGGGAATGTGGTTGTTTTGGAAGAAACTCTATGAACTTCTTGAGTTCGATATCAAATCACCAAATGTATTTCACTTTCTTTTTAAAATAAGTCCTAGCAAGCGGGAAATCCTATTAACAGTTATTCACGCTCCCTCAGTTGCTAAGGATAAAGCTGTTCTTTGGAAAAGCTTGAAGGATAACCCTCCTCCTTCTTTGACTCCTTGGATCGTGATGGGTGATATGAATGAAGTGATCTCATAAACAGAAAAAATAAGCGGTAGGGCAGTGACTAATTCGCAGAGTAAACACTACTCGAGTTGGATTAACTCGGCCGGGCTCATCGATCTTGGGTTCAATGGACCTAAATTTACTTGGGATAATGGGAGAGACGGAACAAACTTGATTAGGGAAAGACTTGATAAGACTCTAGCTAATGCGGAATAGTTAAACGTACACCCTCATACACATGTATTTCATCTTGCTAAAACTTATTCCGATCATTGCCCTATGTTGGTTGACACAAATTCTATAGTTGTAAAGGATAACTTCCCGTTTAGATGCAAAGATTCTTGGATACATAATCCTTTATTTGATGAGTTTTTTCGAATAACTTGGGATAAGGGGAACTATAATTTTAATAGGTCTAGGGATCAGTTTGTTAATGATGTTAAAATTTGGAATTATAATATTTTTAATGCTAGCCTCAATAACAAAAATCGGCTGATTGCTCGGATTAATGGTATTCAACGTTCGCCTAGTAATAACTATTCCCCTTTCCTAATTAATCTGGAAAAAGAGTTGTTGTACGAACTAAATGTGGTGTTAAAATTAGAACGCATAAGTTGGGCTCAAAAAGTCGGGTAGATTGAAGAAAATATGGGGATTGGAATACTAACTACTTCCATATTCTGGTTAGAGTCAAGAATAGTAGGGGTAAAATCTTAATTTTGAAAGATGATAATGATAATTGGATTGATGATCAGGCTAAGCTAAAAGATATGTGTGTTAATTTTTTAAATCTATTTTTTTCTCCAAACAATTATCTCAACCTAGAGGGGTCTTGTGCCTAATGTGGTGATTAAGGAGGTGGATAAAGCTTTCCTTAGTAGCAATGTCAGTCTCATGGAGTTCAAGAATGCTTTGAATTCTATGGCCCCCATGAAATGTCCCGGTCCGGATGGTATTCAATCCATTTTCTTACAAAAATATTGGGACGTAGTGGGTAGTTCTATCTATAATCTTGTCTTTAAGTGTTTTGAGGAGGGTAAGATTCCTTTATCTATCAATGAATGCTACATCTCTCTTATTTTTAAAATTGAACACCCGACTACTATGAATGATTTTAGACCAATAGGGCTTTGCAACTCTATTTATAAAATTATTACAAAAGTAGTAGCTAATATGATTAAACCTCTTCTTGGGGATCTTATTGTAGGAGTTTATAGGTACGAATGCGAAAAATATGAATCATATTCATATAGCACCTAATCCCAAGATCATGCATAACACATAAAGAATTAGAATTAATACCTTTGAAGCATGATTCCACAAGTGATCGAGCAAGAACAAAGGTAAATAAAGAACCCCAAGCGTGATTCCTCTACTTGGTCCACGAGCACGGATCAAACCTCCACTAATGCTAGTTAGTTGTGATCGAACACTTCAATCAACCTTTGACGGAGATGTGAGTCACGAGCACACCACAAACCACCCACAGAGGTGGGGCCGTACGGATAGGGAGGAGAGAGAGAGAGCCGAATAGAGAGAGGGAGAATTAGGGTTTTTGGTCTTGGTTGCTTGATTCACAATTAACTGTTAATTGTTATGTCATACAACCCTAGGTATGGATTATATTTAAAGATCACATATCTAAATAAATCCAAATTAAGCCCAAAACATATTAATCCCTTCTAACTATTCTAGCCCAACAATCGATGTAGCATGTCATAAACTTATGAGACCCAATAATGGGATTTTTACTTGTTTGACCCAATACTCTTATGTGTGACCTCATAGGATCCATTCTAGCGGGCTTTGGACTATTTGACTAGCCCAAAGATCATTGATCATAGTCTAGCAACAGATAATGACGACCCAAAAGAACGAACTTATTATCTCCATAATAGTGATCCTTGATATATCTAGTAATTGCACTTATCGAAGACATAACTCCTTCAATCTCTCACTTGTCTGAGACAAGTGCGCAATATTCAAATTCCTTAAGTCAATGTGTGTCGATTTGATAATATGATTGCATCTCATGTCGTAATCATATTAATCTACAAATCTTTTCTTGAAAAACTGAGTTAGAATTACAAAACAAATGATTACTATGTAATCCAATTGAGCACGGCCATGCATTTTCTGAATTCTCCCTCTTCAAGGGGCCAAGACACATTCTTAATTAAATAGGCAGACTCAATCCAATCTTGCGGCAACCAAAGCTCCCACTCAACTCATGAAGTAACCGGAAAACACACTTTATAATCTCCAGCTATGGGAAGACGTTTGAGTGTATCATAGTTAAATCAATCATTGAACGAAATCAGTGTTCCACTCATGTCAAAGGAATCCACTAATATATCTGGAAGCTCTATACTTGAGCTTTAAAGTAGGTCTATAGTTCGATCATGCATCATTCATGCATATCCATGTGATTGACCGAGCTTCACTACGCTCCTATAGCCCATGAAACAAAGCTATTCAATCAATCTTACATGCTAGTCCATTAAATGAAATCATTTATGTCCAGTTTAATGATTTCGAACTAGGAACTGGAATAATATATGGATTTTGTTTACCTGTGGGGTTTCATTCACCAGGTCATTAAATAAATAACCTGATGAACCCATCAATCCATAATTATTTTGGACATTTTATTTAATATTGAAACCACAATTAAATAAGAGAAATGATAAACTTTTGATTAAACATAATTCTGCCAATGAATGTATTACATATGTAATAAGTTTTTCTCTAAAAACAAATACAACTTAAATTACATCATTAGCCTCAATCCAGTTGCATCAACATTTTTCTCATGCTTAGGCAATGGAAGGGGTTTAGTAAGGGGATCAGCAATATTCTCATCCGTATGAACTTTGCACATCTTGACATCTCCTCTGCCAACGATTTCTCGAATGAGATGATACTTCCTCTCAACATGTTTGGATTTGAAGTGTGACCTAGGCTCCTTTGATTGAGCAATGGTGCCATTGTTGTCACAATACAACTCAATCCCTTTTTGAGCACTTGGTACAATGTCCATCTCAATAAGGAATTTCTTAATCCAAACTGCTTCCTTAGCTGCTTCAACATCAGCTAAATATTCTGATTCTGTAGTAGAGTCTACGACAGTGCTTTGCTTCGAACTCTTCCAACTCACTGCTCCTCCATTCAGACAGAAGATGTATCCAGATTGGGATTTAAAATTATCTCTGTCTGTTTGGAAACTCGCATCCGTATAACCCTTGCCAACCAACTCATCTTCGCCGCCATATACTAGAAACATTCCTTTAGTCCTTCTTAAGTACTTAAGGATGCTCTTGGCAGCTGTCCAGTGCGCTTCACCTGGATTTGCCTGAAACTTGCTATACATGCTTAAAGCATATGAAACATCCGGCCTTGTACAAATCATGGCATACATTATCGACCCTACTGTCGAAGCATAAGGTATAATCGCCATACGTCTCATCTCGTCTGGTGTAACCGGACATTGAGATTTACTGAGCGTAATGCCATGAGACAAGGGGAGAAATCCTCTTTTAGAGTCTTTCATCGAAAATTTGTCAAGAACCTTATCAACATAAGTCTCTTGAATCAATCCAATCATACTTCGAGACCTGTCTCGATGGATCTTGATTCCCAAGATGTACTCGGCGTCACCTAAGTTTTTCATGGAGAAACAACTTTTCAACCACTCCTTGACTGACTCAAGCATTGGTATGTCGTTTCCTATGAGTATTATGTCATCTACATACAAGACTAAGAAAACTATGTTGCTCCCACTAGACTTCTTGTATACACAAGGTTCCTCTTCGCTTTTGACAAAACCAAACTGTTTGATTGCTTCATCAAAACGAAGGTTCCAACTCCTTGATGCTTGCTTCAATCTATAAATAGATTTCTGAAGCTTGCATACCTTTCCAAGATTTTCTGGATCTTCAAAACCCTCAGGTTGTGTCATATACACTTCCTCCATCAAGAACCCATTCAAGAAGGCGGTTTTGACATCCATCTGCCAAATTTCGTAATCGAAAAATGCAGCAATCGCTAGAAGAATCTGAATGTACTTAAGCATTGCTACTGGAGAAAAGGTTTCATCATAGTCAATACCATGAATCTGTCTGTACCCTTTCGCAACCAGTCTTGCTTTATAGATGTAGACATTTCCATCCTTGTCTGTTTTAATTTTGTAAACCCACTTGCAACCAATAGGCTTTACCCCATTAGGCAAGTCCACCAGGGTCCACACAACATTTTCAGACATCGATTCCATTTCGGATTTCATGGCCTCAAGCCATTCTTTTGAGTTGGGGCTCATCAAAGCTTGCTTGTAGGTTCCTCATTCTCCAATAAAGATTTCAGAATCCTCAGTTAACAGAACTTCAACAAACTATTTGTTTCTGATTCTGGTAGACCTGCGTGGGGTAGGAGCAACAATAGAAATGTTCTCTTTAACTCTTTGAAGATTTTCGCAAGAATTAGATTCAAGTGGGACGATATGAGTCTCGCTAGTTGAATTAGCTTGCTCCGACGCATGATTATGCGCCCTCGCCTCTGATGTGGTGTTATCCACATCCATTTGTTGCTCGTCTCGAATTTCTTTGAGAACTACTTCTCTCCCACTTGGCTTTCTAGAGAGGAATTCATTTTCTAGAAAGACACCATCGCGAGCAACAAACACTTTTTCATCGTCGCGATTGTAGAAGTAATACCCTTTTGTTTCTTTGGGATAACCCACAAAGAAACATTTGTCTGATTTAGGGCCGAGTTTGTCACTTTGTAAACGTTTTACATAGACTTCACAACCCCAAACCTTGAGATAAGACAACTTTGGAACTTTTCCAGTCCATAATTCATATAGTGTCTTTTCAACTGCTTTGGATGGGCTTCTGTTTAGTATGTTCGCAGCTGCTCCTAATGCATATCCCCAGAATGATATATGAAGATCAGTAAAGCTCATCATGGACCGAACCATATCTAGTAAGGTCCTATTCCTCCTTTCTGACACACCATTCAATTGTGGCGTGCCTGGAGGGGTTAACTATGAAAGTATTCCACAGTTAATCAGATGTTCATCAAATTCTTGGGTTAAATATTCACCACCACGATCAGATCGTAATGCTTTAATTGTTCTCCCAAGTTGGTTTTGTACCTCATTCTGGAATTCTTTGAACTTTTCGAAGGCTTCCAACTTCTGCTTCATTAAGTAAACATAACCAAATCTACTTAAATCATCAGTAAAAGTAATGAAGTATCTATATTGACCCCTAGCTTTTGAACTCATTGGTCCACACACATCCGTATGTATGAGTCTCAAAAGGTCACTAGCTCTCTCACCTACACCCGTAAAGGGTGACTTAGTCATTTTACCAAGCAAGCATGACTCACAATTTTCAAATGATTCATAATCAAATGTAGAAAGGAGTCCATCCTTATGTGATTTCTGGATGCGCTTTTGGTTAATATGTCCAAGCCTACAATGCCATAGGTAAGTTGGGTTTGATCCATCTGTTCTTTGCTTTTTATGATTTATGTTGTAGATATGAGTTGTATAATCTAAGACATACAAGCCATTAAATAATTTCGCTTTAGCATATAACATATTTTCTTTGGAAATAAAACAACATTTGTCTCTTATTTCAAAAGAAAAACCTTCAGTATCTAAAACAGGAAATGAAATAATTTTTTGGTAATAGTTGGAACAAAATAACATTTATTAAGAACCAAAATTAAACCAGACTCAAATGATAATCTCCAATAGCAAGTGCAGCAACTGTTGCTCCATTTCCTACTCGGAGTGTGACTTCCCCTTTTGCTAATGCCTTACTCCCTTCTAGGCCTTGCATGTTATTAACAATGTGAGCACCACAACCGGTATCGAATACCCAAGTTGAAGAAGAGGTAAGATTAATTTCTACAACAAAAACATCAAGTAACTCCTTACCTTCTGTTTTCACTGGTGTATATTGGGGACACCCTGGTGTATGGCGAAGCCAATCACCACAATAAAAGCATTCGCTTTGTCTCCTTTTCAGGCACTCCTCAGCATGGTTGAGTAAAAGGTTGACTAATGTCACAATCGAGCCCTCATCATTATGAGTGAGCCTGACTATATCAAAACCATCAAGGAGTGAGAACAAGATTATGTTATGTGCGGAGTCATCATCAAACGGTTTCCCAAGGACGTCCATCTGATTGAATAAATCAATCAGTTCATTGACATGGGTCCTTACTGACTGACCAGGCATGAGTTTCTTAGCCATTATCTTACAATGAACATTGTAAGCCTCATACCTTATGCTGTTAGTCCAGGAATAGTAAATCTGAGGGATCGAATTAACGACCTCTCTTACATTGTAGTCGTTGAAGTTTCCTCCTCCACTTCCTAATGCCCCAATGCCACCTCAACAGATGGCATGAAGACATTCACACAAGTTGGTTAACTCATATTGCCTGAACCTTCTTTTCCAACAATTTGGAATAGATTCTAAAATGAGATTCCTGATTTTCTTTGCATCCGAAACAATTTTCGCATGCCTTTCAGGATCATAACCTTCAGTATACTTGCCCTCAACATGTATGTATAAACGAGATTCAAGCTTATGGCTTATGAGAACATTTCTCAACTTGTTCTCCCATTCCCTGAAGTTTCTGAGATTCAGCCTTAAATTTAGTTACGTTGGCAAAATAGTGTTGTCATTATAGTTATTCATCTACAAACAAAAAACAAAACGAGGCAAAGTTCACTAATTATGTTTAATAATTTTAAAGTACCATAAACGATTTAAATTGGTAACTTTAAAGCATTTATTCAATATTAAAATGATCCCTATTGAATTAAATGATTCCAAGACCCTTTATTTGTGTAATAATTGACCGGACTTTGGCCCTACCATCAACCATTACATTTTCAAGGTGAGTAAACTCTTTACTGATTACAACTCTTGTAATTCTTGGTTGAATAATTACTCATCACATGTTTAATTATTACCCTTGCTTCAAGGTTATAAACTCTTTAGGTAACCTTGTTGAGTATAACCAATTAAAATTGTAAAACTTGATTTACCCCAACTTTCCCAAGATATAATATGACACCCAACTTTGGCATGACCCATCATAAATATCGAAGGTTTCATCGGGTTTTCAATTGGAAAAGCAATCTCAATATTACCGAGACCTAGATTTATTATGTTGTGATTATTTAGTGAACTCTAACGCATCATCAATCAACATAAAATAAATCTAACATGCATAATCTACTAATGCATAAGTAAAACATGACATAGTATGGCCCCTTAATCCTAAGAAAACTAATAAAGCAGAAAAATGCTCCCACTTGAATCTTCATGGATCTCATCCATCTTATTCCTTTGGGCCTCCACTCCATTGGCTTCTTGGATCAACTGCAACCTGTAATATTATTCTATTCCATCTACTACTTAAATAAAATAAAATAAAATTACAAAACATACTTAACGGTACGCAAACCGTATTTAGATTACAAAAATACGAAACGATGCGCAAATCATATTTAGAATCTATGGGCCATACTAGTCTATATATAACAATAAATAATATCATATATTATAAAGTGCCACATAATAAATCACTCATCATACTTTCCTAAACTACAACATCGAATGATCATAATTAAGGAAACATGGCACAAAATATCTCATATTTTTAATTAATTAATTACTGCAATTAGATAATATCATATATTATTTCTAACCAATCATAAAATATCATATATTTTATTTTAGGTAAGAGATAGAATCAAATCATATTTTAATTATGGAAGATAAATCATATTTATTTTCCATGATTATCCTAACTAATTTAGGAGATTCTATCCTAATTGCTAGCCAATCACATATTTAAAATCTATTATTATCCAAAATTAATTATGGGATAATCTCATTAAATCAATCATTATCCAAATAGAATCTTTTGCTCCATAATTATCCAAACTTAACAAAAATTACAACTTTAATTTTGTTAATTATCTTTTTTAAAATCAAAACTTATCCCCCCCCCCCTTTTTTTTTGAAATCTGATTTTTTTTTGAATTTTTTTTTTAAAATAGCTGCGCCAGCCACCGTGGTGTGGCCAGCCGAAGCCAGCCACGGTGGCCGTACACCTTACGGTGTACGCTGCACAGCAGCGACGCAGGAACAGCAGCAGCAGCACACGCAACTGGTGGTGCACTGCTGTGCTGCTCCTTTTCGGTTTCTGCCCATCCCCCTTTCCCTCCCGGACCACCACCGATGCGGCAGTCGCCATGGCAGCACCACCCAGCCGTGGCTGCCGCACCCAAAAACCCTTTTTTTTTTATGATTTTAATTTAAATAAAAACAAAACAATTTTTGTGAAATTAAATTAATCTTAATGTGGTCCAATTAATTTCAAACTTAAATCATATTCAATCTTGAAATTAGGGTTCTTCATGAAATTAATCCCTAATTTAATTTAACTCTTAAATTAAATAATTTGATCATGAAAAATTCATAATTTAACATGAAATCAAATAGATTAAATTCTTTAAACACATAAGTATCGAATTAAATCAAAACCAAAACACAAATTTCACAAATTAGGGTTTATGATTTCGAAATTTTCGAAAAATAGGGTTAGGGGGGTCGAAATTTTCGATCAATATAGGGCAAAATTCGAATCAAATTAAGGCTAATTTGGAGCAATTTAAACAACTTTTAATGATTCTATATTGTTAAATCACATTTAATATAATAATTGACCCATAATTAAATTATTCTCCCTCCTAATTGAATTTAAATTGTGGATTATCAAAGAATTAATATTCAATATATGTACATGCATAGGCTAATTGATACCACTGTAGGAGTTTATAGGTACGAATGTGGAAAACATGAATCATATTCATATAGCACCTAATCCCAAGATCATGCATAACACATAAAGAATTAGAATTAATACCTTTGAAGCGTGATTCCACAAGTGATCGAGCAAGAACAAAGGGAGATGTGAGTCATGATCACGCCACAAACCACCCATAGAGGTGGGGCTGTACGGACAGGGAGGAGAGAGAGCCGAATAGAGAGAGAGAATTAGGGTTTTTGGTCTTGGTTGCTTGATTCACAATTAACTGTTAATTGTTATGTCATACAACCCTAGGTATGGATTATATTCATAGATCACATCTCTAAATAAATCCACATCAAGCCCAAAACATATTAAGCCCTTCTAACTATTCTAGCCCAACAATTGATGTAGCTTGTCATAAACTCATGAGACCCAATAATGGGCTTTTTACTTGTTTGACCCAATACTTTTGTGTGTGACCTCATAGGATCATTCTAGCGGGCTTTGGACTATTTGACTAGCCCAAAGATCATTGATCATAGTCTAGCAACAGATAATGACGACCCAAAAGAACGAACTTATTATCTCCATAATAGTGATCCATGATATATCTAGTAATTGCACTTATCGAAGACATAACTCCTTCACTTATTAATCTAGTTCAATCTAGTTTTATAGAGGGGAGATCGATAGATGAGAATATTTTGGTTATTAAAGAGGTTGTTCACTTGTTTAAAAAATCTAGTAAAAAACATCTAATGGCTTTTAAAATTGATATCTTAAAGGCCTATGATAGTTTGGAATGAGGTTTCATCCGGGAAACTTTGCTTGGTCTAGAGTTTCCCGATAACCTTGTTAATTTAATCCTTAGTTTTATTACTACCTAGTCAATATCCATACTTTGGAATGGACAAATTATAGATAGATTTACTCCTTCTAGAGGGATTAGACAAGAGGATCCCCTTTCTTCATATATATTTGTGCTTTGTCTTGAGAGGTTGTCACTAATTAATGATTGAGCAAAGAGTTGGCAATGGTCAATGGATCCCAATCAATATTGGCAATGATGTAAAAATTTCCCATCTTTTTTATGCCGATGATATTTTTCTTTTTGCTAGGGCCTCGGTGGATATATAATGTTGATATTATTAAGAATACCCTTATGGATTTTGGTAATAATTCGGGTCTTTTTATTAGTCCTACTAAATCTAAGGTTATTTTTCTCCCAAAAATGAGTCTTATTCTTAAGATAGCTATTCTTGATGCTTCTAGTATCAAAGGAGCCCCCTCCTTTGGTAAATACTTAGGAGTCTCTATTACCCTTAATGGACTTAAAAAAGAGGATTATAATGCATTTTTAATAAAATCAAAGAGACAATAAAGGGTGGCAAGCTAAACTCCTCAATATGGCCGGAAGATGCACTTTAATAAAGTCGGTGCTTAATTCTTATCCTCTTTATGCTATGCAAACGACTCTCATTCCTATTGCCATTTTGAATGACAGCCTTGAGAAAAGTTTTATGTGTTTTCTTTAGAATAAGGTGGATAGATCTCATTACCTTCGTAGAACTAGATGGGAGAAAGTTTGCCTTCTTTTAGAGCTAGGAGGTCTTAGAGTTCGAAAACTAAGGGAGTGGAACCTAGCTTTTATGGCTAAATTAGGTTGGAGAATTATATTCATGAATTGGATAAACTTTGGGTAAGGATTTTGAGAGTTAGTTATTTTAAAAATTCTTTTTTTTAATTGCTTTCCTAACCCCAATGAACTCTCCCCTTTGGAAAGGCATTCTCAAGGGAAAGGAGCTTCTTCTTAAAGACATTTCTTATTGAATAGGGAATGGTGATAATGTTTGTCTTTGGTACCCTCATTGGGTAGGGGATAAACCAATCTATCTTCTTGATGAAATTACTATTCCGGACTCTATAGCTCATTGGAGGGTGAGTAATATTATTACAATGGAATTTGGAATACTAATAACATTAGACATATCATCCCGGACTACTTATATTATGTACTTTAATTGAAAATATTCCTCTTCCTACGGTGGTTGATATGAATGATTCTATTAGCTGGGGCCTTAAGGTAAATGGTCGGTTTACTATCCGAAGCGCCTACAAATTTTGTTGCAATTTTGCTACACATCCCTCTTTTCCTCCTATTAATTGGAATCATGTTTGGCGGCTCAATATCCCATATAAGTACATGATTCTTATGTGGAATTTATGTCACTATAGACACCTGATTGTGTCTCCCCAAAAACCAAACCCAGTAATGAGTATCTTTCACGTCATTGAATATCGAACAAGGTGAAATGTTGAAGAGTCTCGTGAATTCTTCTGTTTTCTAATAAAATAATTCATTTCTATTTTCGAAAATCATTCATTTTGTATCCTATTTATAAAAAAAGTCCAATACAGCTTAGTTTTATCCATGATATGAGTCCAATAATTGTATAGTTGGATGGGGTTTGAAAATACCTTTCCAACAATATATTATAAGCCCAATTCCGAGTTATAACGAGGAAGTTATGGCCAAAATACTAAGCTGGGTCCTAAATGAGTTTTATGGGCGACCCAATAATCACGTGGAGGGCCCATGTAATACCCCGTATTTTTATACGTATTTTATTTTAAATAAGTATTTTGTGAGGTATTTAAATAATTTGAAATGAATTATTTATGAGATTTTAATTATTTATTTTAAATAAGTTTGGGAATATTTTATAAAAGGAAAGTTTTATTCAATAAATTATTTTATTAAGTTGAAATTTAATTTGGGAAAGTTTTATTTTAGTAAATTTTAATTAGGAAAGGGATTAGGAAAGAGTAAAAAGGGAAAGTTTAGGTAAGAAGGGTTTCTAGAGAAAGGGGTATAAATATTCAACACTTGGGCAAATTAAACTTTACCCAGAGTGGAGAATACCCAAGGTAAACTTTCTTTCTCTTCTCCTTTATTTTTCTTTCTTTTTCCCCTTCCCCTTTTCGGTTCACCACCGCCGGCCACCACCACCACCGGTGGGCCGCCGGCCACCACCAGCCGGCAGCAGCGGCAGTGCCAGCAGTAGCCCGGCAACAACCGGTTGTGGTGCTGCACTACTGTCCGGCGACCCCTTTTCGAAAAAAAAATTAATCTTTTTATTTTTCTTTTGTTTAAATCCTAGATCTAATTATAAATTATGAGTTTTGTGTTAATTTTATGATGATTGATATTAAGTATGGTGCAAATTAATTTTCAGATTTTAATTCTAATTAAAAAGCCCCAATTTTGAAACCCTAGATTCATAAATAATTGATTATTGAAGGAATATGATTTAGGGTGGTTTATACCTTTAATTTAAGGGTTTTAAAGCATAATTACAACAAGTTTTTATTAATTAATATTGCTGGAATTTTTGGTAGTATGCTAAAAATTAAGTTTCTTGAAAGAATTTTAACTACCCATTAATTGGGATTAAAGTATGAGGTTTTAAATAAATTTTCAACTTGTTTTAATTAAATTATGAGTGGTTTAATAAGAGTATATATTGCTGGAAATTCGTGTGAAGTAGATTTTAATGCCATGTTATGATTTTGGTTTGTAGGAGATTTTGAAGTAAGCGATTTCTATTAGTTGTGGTGCTTTTAAGATCGTATATGAGGTACGTTCGCATACCTAGCATATTTTTGATGATATAGTAACATGCTAGGCTTGATTAATTAATCCCAACTAGAATCATGCTAGATTATGATTGAAAATTGTGATTTGGTTGATATTGGTGATTGAATTATGATGCATGATTTATTTGTGATGGATTAATTGATTGAAAAATTATCGTTTGGTATGTTGAATATGAACCACACTTTTATTTATGGCATGGTAGAAAGCATGTTTAATTAAACTAAATGTTTAATTTGGTTTGGAATATTAAAAGGGAATTTTATTATGGTTCATATAATTTTTATTGATGCTATAAGCATGAGAAAGGAGCTATTTAAGTGTCTTTGTACACGAAGATTAAATTATATTTTGGTGCCTTAATGCACTTAAGGTATTTCTAACACTGAGAGATAGGAATTTTGGCGCATTACGCGTTTAAGGTGTCTTTGACACCGAGGTAGATTTAAAAAGGATTCAATATTAAATATTATGTGGTCACTAATTATTCAAGAATTAAATTAGAATATTTAATTGTTTGAATAATTATTTTGATTGAATGATTATGGTTTGAGAGTCATCACCAAGTTAATAAGATGTAAATAATGTAAAGTGAAAGAGATTACGCACCAAAACTCTTGGAACGTATATACCTTGAGTATGAACATATGGGGGGAGTTATGGGGTTTTATATTTAACCATAAATTCTATTAGGAGTACAGGACGCTGTATTTTCCATTTTATTATGCGCAGGAATTCTGCCACTTACGGGTGGTTCTTTTATACTGGTACGGTTAGCTCCCGTGTTAGTACCCCTTTATTAGGGCAGGTTAGGGGGGAAACTCGTTCGATGCGTAATTAATACTAAATAAATTATTTATCTACTTAGTTGAGAAGTTTTGTTGTATGTTGCGTACTTGTAAACAAGTGCAACGAGGTAAGTTGTTTGATGATAGGTGAAAGCATGTTAGTGTGTTTAACTATGCTTATGTACTCAGCTTTGCTGATTGTGTGTTTGTTGGCCTTAACTTTACCTTGGCCCTATGATGAGCCATTTCTAATGGAGAGTAGTGGAAACAAGTAGAGAGATGCTTTTCATGTGATGAAGCATATTCATGATGGGCATGAGTGAATAGCGAATCATGCTAGTTTCCATAAGTTTATGATATGTTTATCGCTTTAATTATTTTATGATATTATTGTTTGTGAGACTAACGTGAAGGTTTTTAATTTGGTTTGGTTTTGTTAAGGGCCTACAATGGTTCCAAGTTGTAGGTTGACTTTGTTTTACTTTGGTTTAACTTTACTTTCGTTGGTTGACTTTTTA
Source organism: Chenopodium album (assembly GCF_948465745.1). Classification (NCBI taxonomy): domain Eukaryota; kingdom Viridiplantae; phylum Streptophyta; class Magnoliopsida; order Caryophyllales; family Amaranthaceae; genus Chenopodium; species Chenopodium album. Next base: position 36,500,006 of record NC_137844.1, read on the forward strand.
AGTTGAGTCGTTTTAAATATTTTAAAGGAGAGTCTTTCGTTGTGTGTTTTTGATAGTTTCCTTAATCGTTTTCACCGTGGCGGTAATATCTTAGATTTTCCTATTTCGAGTTTAAAACAGAGCAAAACAAGTATTTTTGAAGAAAGGATTTCTAGGGTGTTACAGTCCATTAATTTTAATTGTATTCCTAAAGTCATCAGGATTTATCTTAGTCTTTGATGAGTGTCATTTATGGCACTCATTTAGCTTCTTTTAGGATGATTTTTCATTACTTTTACTTCTCTTTTTACCTCTTTTTCTCTAGCTTTACTTGTATTTTCTCTATTTTGCTTTTTCCTTAGTTACTTTCTTATTTTCTTGCTTTTCATAGTTTATTTTGCATTTTCCTCTTTACTTGTTTGCTTTTCTTTGATTCTAGGAAGTTGGCGTTGTTCAAGAGCCTCAAGTGCATTCTTCTCAGAGTTTTCAAGCCAAAGAGATATCCCGGTTTCTCCATTTGAATCCCAAAAGCAAAGGAGTCCAAGAGCATGTTCTTCACGGTTGCGCCCTCATACCGTGTGGGCATGAAAGAGTGGTTTCGAACCCACCAAAAGAGCTCTTAGTTACTGCCTATTTCATCGGGGCTCATTTGGAGCTCACGAGCTCAATCTCGGCTGCACAAGGTAGGCTCCCCTGCTCCCATGGCACGGGCGCGCGCAAGAGAGGAGCGGCCGCGTCTCCCTTTTCTCCCTGTTCCGTACCCATTTTGTAGCGGCCGCGCATATGAGTGTGAAGCCGCGCCTTTTGAGGTTTCTTTTGGATGTCTAACTAACTTCCTCTTAGTTTTATTATATATAGATTTCCTTCATTTCTAGAGAGAGGAGGATCAAGAAGTTCTAGATATTATTTTTAGCTTAGTTGAGAGTTTCTCTCTCTAGTTTTAGGGTTAGTTTAGGAGTAGATTTAGAGAGAGAAAGTGAGAGATTTCAATGGTGATGTGAGAGATTGATGATACAAGGGTGACAATTGTATTGAAGATCTTCTCTATTATCAATGAGCATTTCTAACTCTATCTCATTTTATTGTTTGGTTAAATTTCATGTTTGTTTTGTTTGATTTTGATGTTTGATTCTTGATTAGTGTAATTGTTCTTCATATTTTGTTGATTCTTGATTTCTTAGTTGTTTGTTGTTAGATAATGATTCTAGAGTAGTTGTTTGGCTAGGAATTGGGTGAAACTTGTATGATTGATTGATTGTGATTAATTTGGGAATTGTGTTGATTGATTGTTGAGATTAAAGTGATTAATGGAAGTTTGCATGTGTGTAATTCGATTAGGCCTTGAGAATTATGCTAGATTGCATTGTAATTGCTAATGACACGACCAATTGATTTAGGAATTGCAATTATCGATTGGTTTGGATTGTGATTCTCTTAGTTTGTTATTCGTAGAGACATATAGCTTAAGGATTAGGAGATAGCTCTTTGATTCCAATTGATTGCTCTTATCATTAGTCTTCAGAACCATTGATTGGCATGTTTGTCCCAAGTTGTTGCAATTGTCACGATTACTTGTTGATCCCCATTCCTAGTGTTTATTTGTTTAGTTGTTCGTTTATTAGTTGTTTGTGTTCCCTCTTTATCTTTGGCTTCGACCTAGCTTAGGCGCATAATTAAGAGTGCTTGAACATTACCATTCCTTTAGGTTCGACCCTTGACTTACCTCTATACTTGTATTTAGGTTTGTTAAGTGTTTATAAATTTAGTTTGACTTAGGGAGGATTAGTCAACGACCTAGTCTTTCCCCTCATCAGTCTTCTAGATTCTTGTAGAAAGTTATTTTGAGTTCTAATGGGATTATGATTATTAATTATAATTATATTTGATTTTGAAAAGATAAAGAATGCTATTTGGAATAAAACAAGTGTTTCAAAGATTAAATCCGGTTTAATTAAAGATAAGTACGGACTCCAAGTAACCTAATTTGATTAGGAGAAGGACTCTGTACGGAAATTTTATCATAAAGCAACTATCGCGCCGAGATGGGCTTATCACCATGCGATGGAGCTATCGCGTCGCGATGGAGCCGGTTTTACTCCGAGTTTGATTCTGACTCTTTTCTATCGTTCACGGTCGATTTTTCTCTATAAACAGGGTCTTTTTACCCCGTTTTCAAATTATCAACAATCATCTATTCCTTCTCTCTCTAAGCTAGAAGCTTATTCTTTCTCTTTCTCTTTTTCTAAGCCTTTCTACACCTTTTTACAAAATACACCATTCCTCATTCACGAGATTCGAATACACCTAGCCAAGCTCGAACTTGCCTTAGATCTCGACGTAAAAGGTTGATAGCTTTGAGGGTTTGGTCCCAAATCTAATTTCAATTATTATTTTTATTGTTTGATTTAATATTTTTAATGAAGTTACTAACGTGTGTATTGTTTTGATAGAAAGAGGTACGAGGTTTCAAAGTGAGTAATTATATTGCTCTATTTCTATAGAAATCATGCTTAAAATATTTTATTAATTCCTAGTATCATGTTAGGATGTTTTTATTGTTTCCTAGTATCATGTTAGGGATAAAGCTTTGATTTTTAATGTTTAGTGACATGCTAGGATTTGTTATTAATCATGTTAGTATTATGCCTAGGATCTTGCTAATATTATTATGCTTTGACGAGAATATATATTTTGATGATGATGATTTGCTGTGCCAATATTATTATGTTGCTTGATATAATTGTTATTGCTTGATCACGCCCTCTCTTGCAGGTTTAAAGGGAATTTATACTTGAAATCACGCTTAATAAGATAATTAATAATTTGATTTTAGGCTAATATGATTTTAATTCAAGTGATCGCCAATAATAGATTTGTTTGTGTATTAATATTCAATCAACACATGTTAAACAGGTCTAGGATTAATATATTGATTGTATGTTGATCGGAAAGCGCACATGAATATGAGAAGAACAAAGTAGAGGCCTATTTAGGGCAGGTTCAATATCTTTTCGTTGGATTTGTACCTTCACCCCCAAATATCCAGTCATGGTTCAGGACCACTATGGAGTTAGCGATCTCTATGATCGTGAATGGTTTACAAGTTCCTTAAACTTGTTGGCGATTCTTTTGCTCTAGCTTCCTTCCCTTTGGACGCCACCATGCTTAAGTGTATGATCACAGTGGGGCTCAAGTGTGGGATGCTTGAAATATTCCCTACAGTCACCAAATCCTCCCTGTTGCTACGGTTTTATCCAGTACTATTCCTGATTTTAATGCTATGTGTACTAGATGCAATTTGGATAATGAGAGTCATATTCATTTGTTTAGGGATTGTATAAATACTAGAGTATTGTGCTCTAGAATTTTTAGAGGAAATAAAATAGATGGAAAATTTAATTATCACACTTTCTTTAACTCCTCTTGGGAAAATTGGCTTAATTATAATTTGTCTCTAAACAATAACTGGATTACTATGTTTGCGGTGGCAATGTGGCATATATGGAGAGCTCGAAATCTAACAGTTTTTTAGCTAGCAATGCAGCATCCTATCTCTATGTTTAATAGATATGTGGTGGACTTGGTGGCCATTATTCATGCTTTTCAGGGCAAAGAAAAGGCGCCAACTATAGCTCTCAAAGTTACTAATTGGAAGCGGCCTAGCTAGAAAAGGTGTAGTAAAGATCAATACGGATGGCGCTTGGAAGGGAAAAGGATTTAGATATCCTTTGGATGATGGGGAAGGCATGGAAGACAAGGGGTAAGAACCCGACCGAAGCTGAGTTACCAACAATCAAGGGGGAATGCAAATGGTAATTGATGCACTGTTCAATGAAGTCATCATCAAAATGGATGCTCTTTCTCTTAAGAGTACTATAGAGGACGTTGAAAAGTGCGGCACTAGTGAGTTGGTTGCCATTCTCAGAGATATGCAAGGCTTAATGGCAAGAGATTGCAAGTTCGAGTTCAACTACATTCCGAGAGGGGCTAATGGAGTTGCTCATTGCTTAGCAAAACTGGTCATGGACAAGGAAGGTATAGATTTTAATTATGGGGAAGCTCTTCAACTCCCCACCGTAGTCTGCAAGCATGTCTATGAAGCAGACCTTATAGATAGCGCATCATAGAGGTGTTAGGCCTACCTTTTTGGCTGCTCTTTATTAGTAGCTTTTGCCTTTGTTTTGAAAACTTTGCAGATTGTTTTTGAATTGGTGGTGTATGTTTGTGCCAATTCTTCTTGAGTTTTTGGACAATTTGTGGCTGTTAGATCATAAGCAGGGTCATTTTGCTTGCTTTTTGCTATGTCTTGGTACTAAGTTGTATTCAAATCTTTATTAATTTAATTTAAGTCTCCCTTTTGCAGTAAAAAAATACTTCATACACACACACACACACACACATGGTTGTACATCTTGAACGAGCCTATTATATACTTCCTCCGTTTCTTTATACTTGCAACAGCTTAACTTTTACACTATTTATGTATTCCACTTTGACTAGCTTTGATGATTTATAGCTAAGAAAATATATAGTCATGTAGGATCTTGTTAGATTCGTCTCGGTTTATAGTATTTTAATACTTCCTCCATTTTTTAATAGTTGCAACACACTTTTTCACGGTATTGAAGAAAAGTGAGGTTCACATGATTTAATACACATTAAAATGAGGTGAGAGATTATTAGGAGTATAATTTAAAGGGTCATGTGCTTTAAGTAAGGGAAATAGTACAACTTTTTCCCAAAATAACTTTCCAATTATGGTCTGTTGCAAGTATTGTGACATTTTTATTGTAGGGAAGTGTTGCAAGTATTAAAAAACGGAGGAAGTATCTAACATTTATAATTTTTATATGTTGCTAATTAAAAATATAAAAGATTGAAATAATGTATCGACAAGCATGAAAAAAGAAATGCTGCAAGTATAAAAAATAAAACAGTGGAATTATGATAATACATGGTAATTAAAGTAGGCTCAGCCAAGCATGGTGCACATATTAGGAGTCTAAGCAAGAAGGTGCTATGGTCATTTTACATGGTAATTATACTTTTCATGATTATGTAGACAAAATAGTCTATGGTACTATATATACTATCAAAGCTCTAAAAAGCTTGTGGGTCTCAACTTCATACGGAGTATTATTTTAATGCTAAATTAGTTTATGGGCCCGGGCGATTCCCCGGGTCATTACATTTTTTCTTGTTAGTAAATTTGTTAAACATATTAGTATTTTGTATCATAAAATAACATAAAATATCACATAGCTTGATGGTAAGATTTCACCTCTAGAATTACAGGTTGTGTGTTCAAAGCTTGTGGAGAACATTTTGTAAAAATATAAGTGCATAGAAGGAAGAGCCACGTGACATTGAGTGAGTGACGTGACATAATAAGGAGTTGAGTGGATGATGTGGCGCATCATGTAAGGTGTGTGTGCTAGGCAAACACAACTCACTTGGTGGCCTGACTATGGTATTCAGGGGCGGATCTTTGTTTGGGCGAAATTTTTTTGGTCCAAGACCTGTCATTGATGATGTCTATACTACATCTCTGATCTTTTTTAAATAACACAGATTATATTGATTTCAAGTGTTCAATCTTATATATTAGTTTTTTTTTTTTTTTTTTCTATTTCAACTTAAAGGATATACTTATTTCTTGGCATACATTATTACATTATAGGTAGAGGATTATCTTATAATAATTCCTCTAGATTTCTTTTGTCACTCATGGATGCTCAACAATCAATTTGCAGAAACACAATCTAGCAGGGAGTTTGTTGTGGCACGCTCATGCTAGGTTGGGAAACTCAAATCAACACTGAAGTTTCTACCTCACTTTTGTTTTGGGGCACGACTTAACTTACATAGCACGCTCATGCATTTTAAATTTCATGTGGCTGGGATTTATTTCCTAATTTTGGGATATATTTCCTATTTCTGGGGAGTATTATAACTACCTTTTTAGGGTTATGTTATTTCTAGTCATATGTAAGTAATCAATAACATAATATTAAAACAGACACCAGGAATGACACGTGTCAATTCATGGTGTAGTTTCTTCCCTCCAAAACATCCTTTCCTGTTTTGTTAAAATCTTCTTTGGCAATTTTAGTATAATATAACTAGCATGATATATAAATATTACTCAAATCTTTTATGCGAATCTGTTACGATATATATATATATATATATCTATTCATACTATACTCCTTACTTATCCCATATCTCTTCTTAATAGGACAATACATCATAATAAATATTACTCTATATTCCATATTTTTTTAATACATCATATTTTATACGAATCTTTTATAGTATATATTCCTTTATAGCTATTCGTACTATACTCCTTTTCTCATATCTCTTAATAATAGGATAATACATCATAGTAAATATTACTTGTCATTTTCTTAATACATCATATGTTATTCGTTCAAATGATTAATAAATTAATATATATTCACTAAGGTAATTTTGTAATAATATTTAAATTGATGAATATATTAAATAATAAATTTATACTACACACATTATTGTTACTACTGTATTTATTTTTTTAATAATTTAATTGGTTTTTTGCCTAATTTTAATATGAAGAATATAACATAACGAAGGGAGTTTAATTAACAACATAGCTTAACAATATAAACTCTGTATCTATGCATGTAATCACTTAAGAAAATATAATTGATTAAAATTTCATTCTTTTTTATTTGTATCTCAAATACTTTCATATATTATCATATTTTAGGAAAAAAAAAATTGACCAAATATCATTAAATTGGGGTTGTTATTTTTATCTATGAGGTGTAATACATGATTTTAAATACTTATTTGATTAACAAAAAAGAAAAATGATACAAACTACTAATTTATCATTGAGTTTTAAAACACTCATATGGTCAAACATGTAGTTTTAATATACTCATTGTTCTTATCGACTCTTTCGTTATATATCATGTTTGTTTCATTATATAAGCAAAATAAGAAGATAATAAATATTTCATAAGTTATATGTAGTTGTATTTTATCTATGTTTTTTTTTATTGATTAAATGTAATGAAATAATCGTGCATGGCATGAGACCTAATCTTGTTCTATATATAATATGAGAGTCTTATGTGTATTTCTCATATGCAAGTTTTGAGAGAAATAACATTTGAGATCCTATAGACAATAAATATGTTTTCTGTGATTGGTCTCTATAATCTATTCTTAATCTACAGTTTGTTTTTACTCAACATCAATAAAATTATTACCCTCACCTGACTGTGGATGTAGCTAACGAACACATTGTTGCATTAGTAAACCATGCTTGTCCTATATTTCATGTCCCATTTGTATTCCATTAAATATGATTTTTTTTTTGGAAGAAACCCAAAGAGGGGTCTTGATTATCATATCATTAGTAGCAAAATTCAGAACACGAGACGGAATTACATCACTCCATAAACAATAGCCTACTTCCCAAGGTTGAAAGTGTACTAGATCGTGTGCTACTTTATTCCCACCCCTCCAAACAAAAGACAAGCTAACAGAAGAAAAACAAGAACATAAATCAAAAATGTCTTCTAATATCAAGTGAAAGTCACTTTCACCCTTCAAGTTCCCATGCAGAGCCTGAACAACCACCAAACAGTCGCTCTCAACCACAATGTCACGCCAACCTTCTCTTTGCCCCAAAAGACAGCCTTAGCCTCTGCCACTTTGGCCTCCCACATCTCAGTTCCTTGCCATGTCTCACAACACAGGACACTCCCCTTTTCATCCGTATAAACCGTACCAAGCCCAACACCAAGACTTCCAAGCAAGCCTGCATTAACATTTATCTTAATTACCCCACTTAATGGTGGTTCCTAGTTAGTATCAGTCTTATTAACCATCTGCACCCTTCCATTCCCCTTAATATTTTCCTCCCTCAGCTCACCAATGGTCTTAATCGCATAGCTCACTATGGACATCTACTTTTGGCCTCTGGTCCCGACAGGAAGTGCTATGATGATAAATAAAACCATCTTCGTGTTGGATCAACGTGAAGAATGCTTATGGACAACTGATTAAATCACGAGAACGCAAAATGACTAGCCTAACTCGAAACAAAATAAATTAAGGTCCAAATTAACTAAACTTGATCATAATTAGGCTTAAGCCCGACTAATTATGACGGATTTAGAGGCGCTTAGGTTAAAAATCAATGCTGCCACAGAGAAATCCGCGCGCATCTCAATGAGTCACGTTGGTTTGGCGCGAGCAACTTAGTTAGTTGCACATGACACCCAGCGCAATTGCTAGTGATTCGCTTGCGGAAGATTCAGAATTTTATAAAAATATAAAATCGAATCTTATCATAATACCGCGCGCAAGAAGGTCAGTTGTGCTGCCAATAACAGCGCATCTAAAACACTTGCGCTGGGCTGTCACGCGTAACTCATTTAGATGCGCGCGACACCTGCTACGGCAGAACGTTCAAAACCCTAAACGTATCCATTCCCTATAAATAGAGGCTTAAAACGAGGCTTCAACAGAGAGAAATTAACCTAAAACTCTGGCAGAAACTTTGTGAACTTGTGTGCTACCAAACCCTCTTATCCTAAACACTCACCCCCCTTTAATACTTGTTACTACGGTGGAGGTTCCCGAACAAGAAGGAGTCCATAAGTGTTCTAAACGAAGATCTAGCAAAGAGAAGTGGTATAATCTTGAGCACTTAGATCAATCACCTTTATTTCTTGTTTAAATAACATTTAATTAATTAATTAGTGTTGTTTGATCACTTTAAACGAACTTTTAATTAATTAATTCCACATAGTATCTTGTGTTAAATAAAGAATAGAATTGAATAATTCATTGTTGATTGATCACCTAATCCAAGGCGAATATTGTTTATTTTTGTTCTTTTCACGAATTTGATTAAATAAGAATAACGACTTTTGCAATGTAATTCCTACGTGATTGACGCGTGTAAATAAAATCAACTAACTTAGGGTTCGTTTGGCATCGCTGTGGTTTTCTGTTTTTTGGTTTTTTGAATTTCAAACTCATATGATATATATCATATAATAAAATAAAAATTAGACAAACTTATTAAAATCATGATAAATTTGAATACTGACAACAGAAAAGTGGAAACACCTTTTTCTTATTTTCTGTTTTTGGTTTTTTGTTTTTAAAAAAAACTGAAAACTGAAAACAAAAAACAATACCAAACAACCCCTTAGTTTTTAGGTATCACGTTGCATATATTGTTTGGTGATGAAATTGTGAAAAAGGAAGAGCTAGTAGAGGCCGCACTAGGGCTAGAATACTGATTCCCCCCTAAAGGGAACGTTATTTTAGTACCCTCGCTCCCGAACTCATCTCTGGTACACGTAGACCAATTTGGGCATGGGTAAACTTATGATTCGTGCTAAATATCCCTTGAACTCTACTTGGGAGAAAGACATGAACGAGGTTTATGAGTTTTCCTAAAACTCATTGGTGACTCCTTACTTGTTTCTTACAAAAAAGCGTAATGATAAGATCAACTCTAATTCAAGGTCCCCCAAACAGTTAGGAATTCAAATCCTAATAGACCCTAACAAGTGTAAAATCCTAGGCTTTTAAAGGGCCATGAGCATTTAAGGAGAAGGATCCCCTACGATGGACACTCTCTCCTTACACTCACCACGACATCCGGCATCGACCTGTCATTTTCCATAACCCGTTTATTTCGGGCACCCCAAATAGTCCAGCACAGAGTTATCACCTCCTCTACTTCCTCCAACTCAAGCTTCTCAAAACAAGAGTCCCACCAATCAACAACAGAAGGATGATTCAAATATAAGAACTAAGTGAACTTACTTGCAAACCAGATTTCACGAGCCAAGACATAATCCTTCAGAGCATGAACAACTGATTCCTCACTTCCATTGAAAAAGCTACACATCGGGTCATAATCATGGATGCGATGGTTAATTCCACTTTGAGTCGATAAAGCATTTTGACAGGCCCTCTAGGCAAATATTTTAACTCGGGGAAGGACCTTCAGCTTCCAGATTTTACTTCACATAGAACGAGCTGAAGACGAAGAGATCTCCTCCCTGCTCCATTCATCATAAAAAATCGCCTTATAAGCCGATCGAACAGAATAGACCCCATCCTTCTCAAGGTCCCACCATAATTTATCACATGGCAACCTGCTACTGATTGGGATACCTAAAATCCTTTCCTTGTCAATAGATAGGAATAACTGAGATAGAGCGTTAATATACCAGCACCTCAAATCAACATTGAGCAGCTCACTCACCCTTAAATCTGCATCTGCATCTACATTTCCTCTTGGAGTAATTATCTTGCGGGATTGTATGGCAGGGATCCACGGATCAGACCACACCTTAATACTTTCACCACCTCCAACCCTCCATCTCATACCCCTTTTCAAGATCCACTTTGATTCCCAAATTGTAATACCCCGTATTTTTATTAAATAGTATTTCTCAAAGTATTTAAATAAGTTGAAATCAATTATTTATGAGGTTTTATTAATTTAAAGAGTTTTATTAAAGGTCCAATTTATTTATTTAATAATTTTGAAAATAATTATTTTATAATTTAAAAAAATTGGGGCATATGATTTTATAAAAGGTAATTTTTAAAGTCAACGGTATTTAAAGGAAAGTCAGATTGTAGTTGGAATAGGAAAGAGATCATTAAGGGTAGGAAAGGAATCTTAGGTAGGAGGGTTTTTGAGAAAGGGTAAAAATACCCATCATATGAGCAAAAATCAAACTTTGCCGAAGGTGGAGAATACCCAAAAGTAACTATTTCTCTCTCTCCTCTTATTTTTCCTTTTTCTTTCTTATTTTCCCCTTCCCCTTTCTTCTTCCCCTTGCATGAACGCCGGCCACCACCACCGTACGCCGCCGGGGCGCCACCACACCACCAGCAAAGTCGGCGAAAGCAGCGGCTCCACCGGCGGGCGCGGCAGCAGCCCTGCTGTGGTGTCAGGGCTCTGCGCAACTCTCGAAAAAAAATTATTTTTTTTATTTTAATCCTTAATCTAATTATTAATTTTGGGTTTGTGATGATTTTATGATGTTTGATTATAAGTATGATGTATATAAATTTTCAGATTTGGTTTTGAATTAAAAAGCCCCAAATTAAAAACCCTAGGTTTCTAAATTATTGCATATTGATGGAAATTGATTATGGGTGGTTTAAATTATTGAAATAGGTGTTTCAAAACATATTTACAGCAAGTTTTGATGATTTAATAAAGCTGAAAATTTTGTTAGTAAGCCATAATTAAGTTTCTTGAAGGGATTTTTGACTACCCATTAATTGGGATTAAAGTAAGGGATTTTAAATTAAATTTCAGCTTGTTTTAAATTATTTATGAGTGAATTAAGGAGTGTATATATTGCTGGAAATTTATGTGGAGTAGATATTAATTCCTCTTTGTAATTTTGGATTGTAGGAGATTTCCAAGTGAGTGATTTTGTGCAGTCGTGGCGATTTTGAGATTGTATTCAGGGTACGTTCGTGTACTTGGTATTTAATTGTTGATGTAGGAACATGCTAGGCTTTGAATAATTAATTCCAAGTAGTATCATGATAGGTATTGATTGGAATTTGTTATATGGTTGATGTTGGTGATTGAATTATGAATCGTGGATTATTTGTGATGGTTTGGTGATTGGAAATAATTATATTGACATGTTAAATATGAACCACACTTTTATTATTGGCATGATTGGAAGCATGTTTAATTAAACTAAATGTTTAATTTGGTTTGGAATACTAAAAGGGAATTTTATTATGGTTCATATAATTTTTGTTGATGCTTTCAGCATGGGTTTTGAGCTATCAAGTGTCTTAGTACACATGAATAAATTATATTGCGGTGCCTATGTGCACTTAAGATGTTTCTAACACCGAGGGATAGGACTTGCAGCGCGTTATGCGTTTAAGGTGTCTTTGACACCGAGGTAGATTAAAAAGGGTTCAACATTTAAAATTTTGTGGTCATCAATTATCCAAGAATTAATTTGGTATGATTGATTGCTTATATAATTATAATGTTGTTTTGTCATGGTTTGAGAGTCATCACCAAGTTTAATAATATGTAAAATAACGTAAAGTGAAAGAGATTATGCACCAAAACTCTTGGAACGTATATACCTTGAGTATGAACATATGGGGGGAGTTATGGGGTTTTATATTTAACCATAACTTCTATTGGGAGTACAGGACGCTGTATTTTCCTTTTTATTATTATGCGCAGGACGTCCGTTACTTCATGTGACATTTGCCTACCCGGTTAGCTCCCGGTGTTGTTTACCTCAATCTATTTGGGGCAGGGATTTGGTTGGAAACCTGTTCGATGTGTAATCAAATTAAATGGACATTGTTATTTGTCTAGTTAAATGTTGAGTGTCTTGAATGCTTGATACAGGTGCAACAAGGTAAGTGGTGTGGTTGATAGGATGAAAGCATGTTAGTGTGTTTCATTACGCTTAAGTACTCAGCTTTGCTGATTGTGTGTTTGTATGTTTGTTTGGCCTTGTCTTTACCTTGGCTCTACGACGACCCATTTCTAATGGCGAGTAGTGAGGACAAGTAGAGAGAAGCTCTTTTCAGGTGATGAAGCATATTCATGATGGGCATGAGTGAAGAGCGAATCATGTTTAGTTCTCATAAGAATATGATGTGTTTATTTGCTTATTATTATTATTATAATTATTATAATTATTATTATATCTCAAAAACATACAAAGTTATACAACCTATAGAAAATTAGTGGGAAGCCGAGATACAATCTGGGCCCCCACTCCTCTAGCTATAGAAAAGCCGATGCTAGTAAAGATATGAGCTGCAGTACGGCCCCAATATCCCGAGTCTTCGAGAACTTCTGGATTCGCTTTAGCAACGCAACAACCTCCTTTTCTAACTCCCCAAGAGAAGAGAAAGAGAAAGAGAAAGGAAGGAAGCCATATCCAATTGCTTGACAACTGGATTCGTACTTGACCCGCTTTCGATTGGCCGCATCAGTCACTACCCGTCTAGGAACAAAGTCAGAAAGCCCAGACTGTGTCAAAGGAGAGGACCCTGTCAAGTCAACACAGAAATCGCGACCACGATCTCATGAATAAAGTAACACATCTGTAGGTCTGAGAGCCCCGTCGTTCCCTCCAGGTAACCCAATGTCCACCTCCTTTCTAGCTGAAATCCCTGACCGATAGCAAACATCAACAAGGGTAACCCGAACAACATTATGCTGATGTTTAATGCCCACAATACCAGCACAAAATACCGCGTGATCACCGAAAATATCCCCGGTAAAAACCCTTGAACAAGCAGAGCATGGCATCGTGATAGAGAACAATGGAACACCCAACTGGTAACACAACACATAGCGATAAGTCTTGGCGTTCATCGTCTGACCCAACCCCAAAATAAGGACCGCCCTAAGCCAAGCAGATGTGTGATCTCCTTGCTGTGATTTCCATAATGCTGATTGCCGAGGAGTTAAAGAATAAGCAGATGCTGCTGAAGCGGTAACCTTTGTGAAATATATATCTGCCAATTTCTTCATGAGTTTGGGGGCAGCGACCTCACTAGGATAATTGAAAATTTCAAACTCCACTGTTCCATTAAACAGACCCAGCGCATCCTCAAAGGCTCGTCAAAGACCAACAACACCAGGATGCCGTAGAAGTTGTGTCTGCAACCCAGCAGACTGCAACCGAGAAGCAAGAAAAGCATAGTGACGAACATCACCTGCGGAATAAACACCGAGCCCTCCAAACGCAAATGGTAAGGTGGCAAGCCGCCACTGCTAGTCGCCAAACCCAGGCCCCGAAGCAGTAACAATACGCTCCAAGGAAGATCGAAGAGCCCCATCGAAAGTGCGCTAAGCCGCCTCAAAAGTACTAGGAGGACAAATATTATTATTATTATTATTATTATTATTATTATTATTATTATTATTATTATGATTGCAATTAACGCAAAGGTTTTGGTGTTACTCGGTTTTAATAAAGGCCTACAATGGTTCTAAGTTGTAGGTTGACTTTGTTTGACTATGTTTGATTTCGTTTGACTTTGGTTTTACTTTACTTTCGTTGGGTTTGACTTGAAAGTTGACTAGTTTTAAATGATTTTTTAGATATAGTCTTCCGCTGTGTGTCTTTGATATTTGCCTTAGCCGTAATGTCTTAGATTTTCCTAATTCATATTTCTAAAAAGAGTAAAACAAATATTGTAAAGGGAAGGAATTTCTAGGGTGTTACACAAATGACCCTCCATGTGTAACTAGGTGAAGAGCCCAACTCAGCTTCCATAAAAGTTGAATTCAGGTAGTATTTCCCACGTAGAACCTGCTCAAGCAAGCTTCCCATATGTGTATCAGACGCCACGCTTGTTTACCAATCAAAGCCCAATTGAAAAGTTTAAAATCCCGAAAACCCAAGCCACCATCTTTCTTTGACTGACACAATTTCTTCCAAGCTAACCAACGAAATCTGATTTTAGTAGCATGATCTATTTATTTGATTCTAAAATCTTTATGTATTTTTCAATAGCCATTTAAAAGAAGTGGAACACAAATGAGATACAAAAAGTGGGACAGAAGATTTGTTCCCACGTTAAATTGTGTGCGTTTACTTCTTAATCTTGCATTTAATATTTATTCTTTTACTCATCCGTTATAATAGCACAAGATTTATTATATTGGCATCAGAAGTTTACCCTGGGGAAATTTTTTACTTTTTTTTTCAACAAAAGAAGACGTTACAAGTGAATTTCAATGTTTGATTAGAATAGTCTTGAGTGAAAAAAGATCCTTGGGGGGTAAAGTTAGAGAATTGATCATTTTAAAACATCTATTGAGAATGTTTGGTTAAAAGAGTTTTTGAAGAGAGGTTTGAGATGTTAAAGCTTCTCTAAGGAGTCTTTGCATTTAGAGGTTAGAAGATGTTGGTGTGAAATGACATTAATTCCCTAAAATTCAATTTTTTTTATGGCCTAAAGTTCATTGAAATTACTTACTATCCTTTACCAACCCACCATCATTTTCGCCAAAATGACGCCACATCCATTTTATTCACTTTCCTTGTTACTCTACTTACTACAAAATACTTAGCTTTAGATATCCATTCTCAGGTGATTCAACTTTTTAATTTATTTTCATCTTTGTTTTTCCCCCAATTATTTTCATCATAGCCAAATCTTCCTTTTCAGTACTTTAAAACACTTGAGATTTATATAATATTGCATATGTACTTTTACTTTTTACTTTTTTATTTTTTATTTTTTATTTTTTATTTTTTACTTACATACAACATTTAAGTTATATAGATTAACTATTACAAATATGTCTCTAATTTCATATTAAGAAGTTCTTTTAGAGAGAGAGAGAGAGACTCATGTAAGAACCCTCCTCTATATAAGAACCCAATCTCAGCCCTTTATTAGTTTTGATCCAACCATCTAAAATAATCTTTTAGTAATGACATTTTTGTAATTTTGAGGAGTTCATGTTTAGAACATAGAAAAAAAAAAGGAAAAAAATTTTGAACAATGGAAAAATTTAAGAACATAAGCCGAAAAAATTTAGAACATAAGAAAAAAAATTAGAAGATAGCAAAAATTTAGAACATAAGCGAACAAAAATTTAGAACATAAGAAAAATAATTTAGAACATAAGTTGAAAAAATAATTTATAGCACAGGAAAAAAATTTATAACATAAGCTAAGAAAATAATTTAGAACACAGGAAAAAAATTTAAAACATAAGCTGAAAAAATAATTTAGAACATGGGAACAAATTTAGAACATAAGCTTAAAAAAAAAATTTAGAACATACGAAGTAGGAAATAATTTGGAACAAGTAGAAAAAATTTAGAATATAGGAAAAACTTTCATAAGCTGAAAAAAAATTTAGAACATAGGAAAAAGTTTAGAATAAGGTGTTCTTACATAAAAAAAGATTCTTATATAAGGAGGGGTTCTTACCGGATATATATATATATATATATATATATATATATATATATATATATATATATATATATATATATATAATATATGGAAAAATTGCCACCATTAATCCCAACTTTGCCTCGTCCGCTAATAATAATCCCTACTTTCGATTATTCACTATCACTCCCAACTTTGAATGGGATTAATTTCTATTGCACCCAACCGATCATCTAACTTGGTGTAGCAGGGTACCTAGACACGTGTCCACATGTGATAGATCCAAACAAAATTAAAAAATAAAAAACAAAATTAAAAAAAAAACAAAATTACAAAATAATAACAAAAAAAAAAAAACTAAAACCGAAATTCCAATCACCCTCTCCCCACCCCTTAACCCGCCGGAACCCTAACCCCAGCCCCCAAACTCGCCGAAAACCGGCTGACCAACCCCCTTAAACCATCGAAAATAGCCGGCCGTTTTAGCCCCCTTTAGCCCCGCAGCACCATGACAACCACTGCGCACCAGCCACGCACCACCACACAAACTAGCCACCGCATCTCACTTCCCCAGTTCCCCCGCCGTTGTCGCCCCCTTTACCGTCGTTTTCGCCCTTTCCCTGTCAGATTTCGCCTACCAATCCCTTGGAATTTCGCCCCTTTCCATTCCCCGATTTCCTTTCCTCGGTGTTGGTGCGCGAGAAGAGAGACGATGGGGTTGTGGTTGTGGTCGTGGAGAGTGAAGGAGCACGGGAGGGTGGGTGGTGGCCGTGGCACCGACACTAGGACAGGAAAAGGGGGTCTGGGCGGTGGTCGATGCTCCGAGAGAAGGTATTGGCTGGCCGTAGGTGGGTGGGTGCGGGCTGTCGCTGTCGTTGGCTGGTTTTGGTTTTTTTTTCCCCTTAAATCTTTAAATTTTTTTTTTAATTTTAACCTATCATTCATGACGTGACACGTGTGCAACTAATCACAAGTCAGCAAAATTTACCTCTTCAACCGGTTCCAAGTCATTTGGGTGCAATACAAATTAATCCTATACAAAGTTGGGAGTGATAGTGAACAATCGAAAGTAGGGATTATTATTGACGGACGAGGCAAAGTTGGGATTAATGGGGGCAATTTTTCCTATATATATATATATATATATATATA
Organism: Chenopodium album; assembly: GCF_948465745.1. Taxonomy (NCBI): domain Eukaryota; kingdom Viridiplantae; phylum Streptophyta; class Magnoliopsida; order Caryophyllales; family Amaranthaceae; genus Chenopodium; species Chenopodium album. The sequence continues at coordinate 36,517,094 of NC_137844.1, forward strand.
TATATATATATATATATATATATATATATATATATATATATATATATATATATAGAGAGAGAGAGAGAGAGAGAGAGAGAGAGAGAGAGAGAGAGGAAGGCTCATGTAAGAACTCTCCTCTGTATAAGGACCCAATCTTATATAAGAACCAATCTCAACCCTTTTATTAGTTTTGATCTAACTATCTAAAATGATTCTTTAGTAATGACATTTCTGTAATTTTGAGGAGTTCATATTTAGAACATAGGAAAAAATTTAGAACATAAGCAGCAGACAAAAATTTAGAACATCAGAAAAATAATTTAGGACATAAGTTGAAAAAATAATTTATAGTTAAAAAATTAATTTATAGCAGAGGAAATAAATTTTTAACTTAAGCTGAAAAAATAATTTAGAATATAGGAAAAAATTTAGAACATAATCAGAAAAAATAATTTGGAACATAGGAACAAATTTAGAACATAAACTAAAAAAATTTAGAACATAGAAAATAATTTGGAACATAAGTAGAAAAAATTTAGAATATACGAAAAAATTTAGAACATAAGCTGAAAAAATAATTTTTAGAACATAGGAACAAATTTAGAACATAAGCTAAAAAAAAAATTAGAACATAGGAAATAATTTGGAACATAAGTAGAAAAAATTTAGAATATGGGAAAAACTTTAGAACATAAGTAGAAAAAAATTTAGAACATAGGAAAAAGTTTAGAACATAAGGTGTTCTTACATAAGAAAGGGTTCTTACCGGTTCCCTCCCCTATATATATATATATATATATATATATATATATATATATATATATATATATATATATATATATATATATATATATATATATATATATATATATATATATATATATATATATATACATGCATAGTTTCTAGTTCCTATTATTCACCTTGGTTCTCACATGATCTCGTATATATATATATAGAACCAAGTTATAATGAGAACCAAGGCTAAGATAAGAACTATAATCTAGGCTCTTAGATCATGTTAATCGGACGGCTCACATACTTCCCATGTCATTAATGACATTTTTTGTAATATTTTAACTTTATAAAGTAGTTTCCAGTTTCATTTCTCAAAAGTAAATGAAAATTTAGTATAAGTAAATGAAATAAGTTTAAAATAAATGAAATTGCCTTAAAAGTTAAAAAAACTGGAAAAAAAAATTGAAAACAGCGAATACGAGAATGCCATTAATGAGAGCGGGTGCAATGTGAGCCATAGGGACGGCAGTGAGTCGGGTTAAATGGGAGACCCGCCCAATCCCCACCCAAGTGGGGCGGGGATGGAAGGAGGTTTGGCGGGTGATGGGGCGAGGATGGGTATAAAATGTGTACCCGCCATGGGTGATGGGGCGGGTATGGATTTTAGAGTAGACCCGCCCCATATCCGCCCCGACTCGTACCCACCTTATACCCGCACCATATTTCAGTTAGAAGAGTTTAGAATTTATGAAACTTAATACCCCCTAAGACCCAATAAGCTTGAATAGTGAAATTCCCAATTTTCTTAACCTAATTTGATATAATTGTCATTAATGTGATACAATAGAGCATCGTGGCAATGGGTTTGGGACGATTTTGGGGCGGGTATGAATATCCAAGTGGGTGATGGGGCGAGGATGGATCCTATCTTGTACCCGGTGGGGCGGGTATGGATGTAGATATTGTACCCGCCACGGGTGGTGGGGCGGGGATGGGTATAAGATTTTTAGGCGGGTATGGGTATGAAGGTACCATCATCTGCATCCAACTCGCCCCATTGCCATCCCTAGTGAGCCATTAGATGGAGTGCGATCAATGGTTGAGATTAGTTCCTAGTTCCTATTATTCACCTTGGTTCTCACATGAACTCATATATATATATATATATATATATATATATCAAGACGATTCTAAAAAAAATCTTACATAACTATGGGCCTGTTCACATTTACTTAATTTCAGTTCAATTCAGCTCCAATCAGTTCATTTCAGTTCAGTTCAGCTCCAATCAGTTCAGTTCAGCTCCTAATTTCCCTCTCTCATAAAATATTCATTTCAGCTCAGTTCAATTCATTTCAGTTCAGCTCCAATCAGTTCAGTTCAGCTCCAATCAGTTCAGTTCAATTCAGTTCAGCTCAGTTAAGTAAATGTGAACAGACCCTATGTCATTTATTATTTATATAATGATTGTGTAAAAAAAAAATAAAAATAATCCATATATAGTATATCTACATAAATAAGAAATAACATGTACCCAACAACTAATTATTTAAATATTTTTATTGGTCATTTTACATTTTTACACACTAGATCTGATTGTATTAGTTATTTATGTAAATAGTAATACATTTATGAGATGATAACTATTTACATAAATAACTAATACAATCAGATAGTTAAGACAACAAATACAATAGTTATATGCTAATTAAAACAACTAACAACTAATTGTGAAGCAAGAGTTAAATCTCCGGATGCCTTATGAACTAATATATACAAGTATTGGACTAACAAAGTAACAATGTAGGCCATTATTTGTGCATTTTCAACTTTATCTTTAGATAACCTTTAAAAACCTTTAGGCCCAAGTACTAAAGAACTAAGCCCAACCATGTTCCCTACCATTCCTCTTTTTTGAAAGTAGCGGACTAGCAGGGGAGTTTGATTGCCAGGGTGTTTAATGTCTCCATGAATGTTACATCTGTAGTACTTAGTACAACTTTTATGGTAAAATAATGAGTAAATGATGACACGATGATGATGGTATGTTTATTTGTCATTACTAAAAGCTATTAAAATCATGTCTATTGTCACTTTATAATCTTAATAATGATAATGATAAGTATGTAACTTTTCATGTAATGTCACAATTCTACTTATGACATTTGTTTATTTAATTTCCATCTAAAGAAGATAGCTTTATTTCAGGTATGATCCCATGATTAGATGATTAGATGAGGATATTGGCCGTGATTCTTTATGTGATATATATAGTCTATTATCCTGTTTGGTAAAAGTAGCGGTAACGGGTAGCTTTTAGCGATCGAGTAGCGGATAGCTATTAAGGTAGCGGGTAGCGGTCAATTAGTAGTGGGTAGAGGTTAGCTGTCAAAGTAACGGTTAATGGTATGAGTGTTTGGTAAAAGTAGCGATTGCAATACTAAAATATATCAAAATTTATATAAATATTGTTTAAAAAGTAATAAAAAAAAATGTCAAATGCTACCCGCTGCTTCTAAACGCTACCATTTTTAACGTTTGAGAAAAGCTACCTAAATGCTATCTCTATCGCTAATCGCTACTAGAATCGCTACTTTGCCAAACACTCTCAAATTTTTTCTAATAGTGTTTTGACTAGTCAAAACGCTAACCGCTACCTCAAATACTACTACCAAGCACGGCCTATATGGACCATCCCATGACTATCTTTTTTGAAATAGTGTTACACGCACTTTAACTAGACATGTTTGTCAATATACAAGTTTGGCTATTGATATATGAATATTATATATTAGTATTAATTATAAAATATTGATATTATGAAAATATTCATTGTAATTAATCCAATGTCATCTTACATACATTCATATTACATTTGCTTTTGATGCCTAAGTTTGGATTAACAGTCCATCTACATAGCTTTGTTAAGTATGTTGATGAAGTTTAAATAATCGTCGTATCCCCAAGTTTGTTCAGTAATAATTCAGTGGAAGTTTGTATGAAATCACAAATTGTGTTCTAGATTTCAACCCGCCATATTAACTCTACATAATTGTGTTTGTTTAGATCTCTTTGAGTCATGAGTTCGTTCGTTGTCAGAATAGCAGTTGTATTAATTTGGAAAAATATTCTTGGATGACTTTGCGCTGTTTGGTCAGGACTATGCATTTGGCCTTCTAACTTGCTATCTTTAATCACTAATCCTCTTCATTAAATAGTCTCAAGCATGACAACTTCAAGGCCATAATCTTGTTTCTGATGTTTATCTAAAGTAAAAATTTAGAAAAACTATCAGCCTGATTTGGGGCTGATTTTGGTCATCAGTACTGTACTTGGTCTACTCTTCATATAATAATCTGATGAAATTGCTACGAGGGTAGGGATTTCCGATCCTTTCAGCTTATAATGGGCATCATATCATGCTGTGCTAAACAATTGTAGACAGAACGAAAGCAATGAATATTAATATTCGCTACTTGCATAGCTGCTTCATCTTTCTTTTCTATTCTGTCTTTCTCTTAGTGTTAATCACTTCTGAGGGTATGTACAACATTTTTGTTACTAACATTAAGGCGAATATATAGACCAAGCACATTAGTCGTACCTTTCTATCTATTTTCAGTTATAATTAGTACTCGTACTGATACAATTTTCTTGTTTTTGCAAGACAAACAAAAATGATAAATCTTGTCCTGATCTCGAATATTTTAACTCTAGCATATTTATTGGACAATTTTGCAATGGCCACAATAATATTATAGTCATTGTATTCTTTCAATCTAAACCTTTAAAATTTAGTATTAAATCTTGACCATTCATAAAATTGACTAAATAATAAATAATAATTATAATGATTTGTATACAATAGATAAAAATTAATTTTATTAGAAGTAAAATTATTGATAATAATTGATTGATTACTTCTTAAATAAAGCCTTACAGTTTATTTTCGAACCCTTTCTTCCATTGAATCGCACGATTCCAAAATTCGAATTCTGTCGATGTACTTTGTTGTCTTTGTATAACAATTAGTGTTACGGTGATATTTATTTTTGTTGTACTTTGTTGTCTTTGTATAACAATTAGTGTTACGGTGATATTTATTTTTGTGGGAAAGATGATGCAGATAAGTTGATAACATAAGTATAATATTTCGATTCTTGATGATAATAGTAATTTAACCATGGTAATTTGCTGCTGCAAGCCTGCAATATTAATGGAGATTGATAGATTTGCTTGGTAGAGAAAGCGAAACTGCTTGTATTTGGTGACAAAAACAGTTTTTTCTTTCCAAAGTAAAAACAAGGAGTTATTTTTAAAATTACAATTTTAAGCAATTTCCATAGATAATGTTAGAAGAGAATAAAATTTCATAAATACGCTACATTTTAATAAAATTCCCAGCGTACTGTCCACGTCTTTTTTTGTAAACCTGATATTTAAAAAAAAAAAAAAGGGGTTTGAAAGCGCTAATTGAATTAGCGGTTCATTAAACTAAACCGCTAATTCAATTAGCGGTTTATTTGTTCAACCACTTACTCAAGCAAGCTAATCCATATTACAGTACATAAAACCGCTAATTCAATTAGCGGTTTTACATTATATGAAACCGCTAATTCAATTAGCGGTTTTGTTTTAAATTTGGCAAAAAAAAATAAAATAATTACACTTGCTGACGTGGACAATACATCAGGAATTTTATTAAAATGTAGCGTATTTATGGAATTTTGTTCTCTTCTCACATTATTCATGGAAATCGCTCTACATTTTTTTTTTCATAGTCAAACAAATAAATGAACAAGATTTATCCTTAAAATTTTAATGGTTGAGATTGAAAACAATAATAATGGCTACATATTTATTGTAGCCATTGAATAGTCTTCCCATATTTGTATGCGTTCACATCATACTATTCTTCTTATAGTAGATTTTAGGTTAATCAAATCAACCTTTTTTTTCTTTTGTTTGAAATGTAAAATATTCGGCATGGAAAGTGTTCAATTACTTCTTGTGTTTTTGTAAAAGAAACGAAACCTACTTCCACAACAAGCTAAGTGCAACTTCTTCCTGTGTCAAACAATCGAACACCAAGTAGTTGATATCTGATAAAGTATATAAACCAATTATGAGTTTCAATTATTAGCTTAAACTAACATGTGGTAATTTTTGAAAATGAGGCTTGAGGGGACAATGGTCTTACTTTTTACTTCACATTCTTACTTTTCTTAGTTCTAATTAGCAAGCATTTATCCACAATATTTAGTTTTTTTTTTTGAAAAAATTGTCATCGATATCTAATTTTGAAGATACATACAGTAGAAGGTTAACAAGTCAAAATGAAATAACTTGAAGGAGTGATGCCATGTTGATAAAATTTCATCTACATGAGTGATGATACTATGATAAATCCAAATCTATGTCGAAAATTCAAGCACGTCGTTGATGAAAGGAGCCTGAGATCAGAAGTGAGTAAATCGTCATCTATTCTTATCCAATATAGTAATATCCACATTCGTAAATCGTAACGTACTCATCATGCTTATTAATTTGGAGCATCAAGAATAATGTTCTCATTACTGTATCTTCATCATACATATCCAATTATCCAATATATACTTGAGTGGACAAGTAAATTCAAAGCACTCTAGCTAGCTTACGGCTTCAGATATACTACTTGATGCAACAGTTTCTGTATACATACAAACCAAATCAAAATTAAAACATGTGAAATTATTAAAACGTTTTTAGAAATGTACTGTTGTTTTTGAAGTTCTCTCGTTGTTTTAGGTGGCAGGTGAAGGACGTGATACCTTATTTCGTTTTTCAAATGCAACATTTGTACTCGGTGCACTGTTCATTAAGTGACTTTGATGAATTGACTTAATTTATGATATAGAATGTATAATATAATATTATCATGTAATTCTATAATGTAGAATTAGTTACAATTCCTCCGGTTTTTTTAATTGACACCTGTAGAGAATATTTCAAGCATCCCACACTTGAGCCCCATTGTGATCATACACTTAATTATGGTGGCATCCAAAAGGAAGGAATCTAAAACAAAAGAATCGCCAACAAGTTTTAGGAACTTGTAAACACGTTCACAGGGTGAAGGTTACACCCTTTCACGATCCATGAAATCGCTAATTCCATAGTGGTCTGGAACCATGACTGGATATTCGAGGATGAAGGTACAAATTCAACCTAAAAGAGATTGAACCTGCCCTAAAAATAGGCCTCTACTTTATTCTTCTCATATTCATGTGCGCTTTCTGACTAACATACAATCAATATATTAATCCTAAACCTGTTTAATCTATGTTGGTTGAATATTAATGCACAAACAAATCTATTATTGGCGATCACTTGAATTATAATCACATTAACCTAAATAAAATTATTAATTGTCTTATTAAGCGTGATTACAAATACAAATTCCCTTTAAACCTGCAAGAGAGGGCGTGGTCAAGCAACAACAATAATATAATAATATATCAAGCAACATAATAACAACAATCATCATCATAATAATATTTTCATCAAAGCATAATAATATTAGCAAGATCCTAGGCATGATACTAACAAGATTAATAACAAATCCTAGCATGTCACTAAACATTAAAGATCAAAAATTTATCCCTAACATGATACTAACATGATAAAAGAAATAGGAAGCAACCTATGATATTAGAAATATACATGATATTAAAAATATTAGTTATTACCCTAAACATGATAGGGGGAATCATAAAGACATCCTAATATGATACTAGGAATTAAAATAATCTAAGCATGCTTTTTAAAGAAATAGAGCAATAAAAATTACTTACTTTGTTGCCTCGTATCTATTTCTATCAAAACAAAACACACGTTAGTAACTTCAAAGAAAATATTAAATCAAACAATCAATTTAAATAATTGAAATAGGGATTTGGGACCAAACCCTCAGAAATTATCAACCTTTCACGTCTAGGGCGAAAGCAACTTCGAACTTGGCTAGGTGTGTCTAAGACTCGTGAATGCGGTATTTCATTGGAAAAGGGAAGAAAGAAAAACTATTACTTGTAGAGAGAAAAGAATAGAAGATTGTTGATGGTTGTGAATTATTTAAAAACGGAGAATATTGACCCTATTTATAGAGAAAATAGTTCGGAAACGATAGAAAAGAGTCAGAATTCGAATCGGAATAAAATTGGTTCTGTCGCAGAGCGACAGGGTCCAGCGCGGCGCGACAGAGCCGTCGCAGCGCGCTTTCAAGATCTATCCAACCATATAAGATTTGGATAAAAATTATGAGGCACGAAAATTATAACCTTTCACGTCTAGGGCGAAGGCAACTTCGAACTCGGCTAGGTGTGTCTAGATCTCGTGAATGCGGAATTTTGTTTGTAAAAAGCTAGAGAGATGAGAGCATAGAGAGAATAGATGATTGATGATGATTGAATGATTGTGGATGAATAAAAACGGAGGTTTAGGACCCTATTTATAAGAAAACAGTCCGAAAATAGGTAGAATTTGATAAGGAATAAAACTCCACTCTGTCGCTGCAAAACCGACCTTGTCGCCAGGCGACAGGGTCTGTCGCGTGGCGACAAGGCTTGTTGCAAGGCGACAGGCCTGTCGTTTGGCGACAGCCTGGATACCTACGCGCTTTCAAACACGGAGTCCACTTATCAATCAAAATCGATTTGTAAAGTCCGTATAAAAATCGAAATCGTATTTTCCATAAAATAATATTTTATTCCAAATAAAACTTATCAAAATATAATTATTAATTCTAATTCTATTAAGATTTAAAAGAACCCTCTAGAGAATTCTAGAAGACTATAATTAATTCTAGTAACTCTAGGAATAATAATTAACATTGGGCCATCCCCTAGATCATTGGGCCGCATGTAAAGATCAAACCGGGTCCAGTTTAGTATTTTGGCCATAAATTCCTCATTATTCATCGGAATTGGGCTTGTAATATATCGTTGGAAAGCTCTTTGCAAGCCCCATCCAACTACACTATTATTGGACCCTTTTCGTGGACCAAACTAAACTGGATTGACTATTTTCATAAAATAGAGTTGTTTTTTCGAAAACAGAAAGAAAGAATTTTTAAATAAAAACCAACCGCAATATTTGACTTTTCACACTTTCACCTCGTTCGATTATCATTCGACGCAAAAGGTATTCATCACTGGGTTTGGTTTTGGGGAGACACAAATGGGTGTCTACACTGACTGTCTTTGAACGTCTTTAATTCGAATAGAATTAGGACTGAAAAAAGGAAAGTTTATATTCAATTTCAAATTCTTTAATCTTATCTTTTCAAAAAGGATAATTAAGATCTTTTAGAAACTAATAGAAGCTTCTAATAAATCCTAATTAGTTTAGGAATGGGATTAAACCTTTGGACCCTCCACATGATCATTGGGTCGTAGGTAAAATCCGATTTGAGCCTAATTTAGTATTTTGACCATAACTTCCTCATTATTCATCGGAATTGGACTTATAATATATCGTTGGAAAGGTATTTTCAAGCCCCATCCAACTACACCATTATTGGACCCTTATCATGGACCAAACTAAACACGAATGGATGTTTTTCATAAAATAGGGTACAAAAAGGAATATTTCAAAAACAGAAAGAAATATTTTTGTTAAAACAGAAGCATTCACAAGTCTCTTTCACATTTCACCTTGTTCGATAATCAATGACGTGAAAGATATTCATCACTGGGTTTGGTTTTTGGGGAGACACAATTAGGTGTCTACAACACCGTTTGAATTTTACACTATTCACAGAACATGCTTTGACTCGCTTTTGTGGTTCATGGATACGATAAAATATATTCATATGGGATCTTGTTTGAATCGTTTCAATTTATATTTTATTAATATCCACGTTTTATAATTTTACAATGTTGATAATTAAAAATATTAATTGTTAAAAACATGCGTTGGCAAGCGTGATAATAGAAAGATGTCAACTAAAAAAAACAGAGGAAGTATATAATATCAACATTATCTAATGAAATATTATGATCGTTGCCTTTCTCATTGATTAACCTTGAGTATAAATACACAAATACAAGAGATATACTAGGAAACTAACTAGCTACAAACTAGGCTAGGATATATACAATTAACAAACTAATTATATACAAAGTCAACAGAATATACTGGCATATATTCTAACACTCCCCCGCAATCGTAGCGGGAGACTCACGAACGCTAAGACTGGCAAGGAAGTCGTCAAACAAAACTCGGGGAAGTCCCTTCGTAAAGATGTCTGCAATCTGATATCAAGAGGGAACATGTAATACGTGTACCTCGCCCTTAGCGACTTTCTCACGAACAAAATGAATGTCCATCTCAATGTGTTTTGTGTGTTGATGTTGCACCGGATTCCCAGAGAGGTAGATGGCACTCACATTGTCACAATAAACAATAGTGGCTTTCCGAATAGGCAAATAAAGATCAAGTAACAAATTTCTAATCCAACAAGAATCAGATACCACATTAGCAAGCCCACGATACTCGGCCTCTTCACTGGATTTAGACAATGTAGGCTGCCGTTTAGAAGACCAGGAAATCAAATTATCCCCTAAAAAGACACAATTGTTTAGGGTAAAAATTACCCTAAAACGTGGACCAATCCCCTAGTGACACGTGGCCCAATCAAAGGGCAACACGTGTCACTATAGGAAGATACCATGTATGCAAACCCTTTTAAGAGCACCTGAATTAGAGAGAAAAGGGCCTCTTTACATCAGGAGGCCCAAATTCCGAGAAAGCTGCAAAACGGTGCTTCCCAAGGATATGTGTCCTTACCTAATTGCGCCGTCAATTAGAAAATGTCATTCTAGGGTACCAACCCTAAAAAGCTTAGATCCCTACCCCTATAAATACCCCAATCATTTATGATGGGAGGGGTGGATTAAGACATAGCATATAATAGAGCATTAAAACAGCTCCAACTTCTCTCTACTTTCTCTCTCTAGCTTTTCCGATTTCAGGTTACTAACTTAACCGTTGGAGGCGAATATTCCGTCACCGAAATATTCGTGTTATGCAGGTGTTCGAGTCTACTTGACAGAAGAGGGGAAATCACAAAATCACCCGAAACAACAATAACTTGAAGTAGATCGCCTGGTGTCGGGGCATCCCCCCCAATCCGCATCAATATAAGATACAAGTCTGTCAATAGAGGACTTATACAGATGCAAACCATAAGATAAATTACCCTGTAAATAGCGTAAAATACGCTTTAAGGCTCCCATATGCACATTGCGTGGATCATGCATGTGAAGGCATACCTGCTGAACTGCATACGAAATATCAGGTAAAAGTCAGATACTGAAGAGCACCTGCAAGACTCTTGTACTTAGTAGGATCCTCATATGGAGCATCATGATCAGAGGCACTAAGTTTTGATTTTATGTCAACAGGTGTAGGACAAGAACTACAGTTTGACATACCGGCCCTGTCAATGATAGAAGTAGCATACTGTTTCTGAGACAAGAACATACCATTAGCATTACGAGTCACAGCAATTCCCAAGAAGAAGCTTAAAGGACCTAAGTCCTTCACTGCAAATTCAGAGCTCATAAGATCCATAAAATGTGTCCGTAGACGGTTAGAAGATGCTGTAAGAATGATATCATCAACATATAACAAAGTATAAGCAGTATCAGATCCCTGTCTATAGATAAATAGAGAATTATCAAATTTACTATTAGCAAATCCAATAGAATTAACAAAATATGCAAACCGCTGATACCAGGCTCGAGGGGCCTGTTTGAGACCATAGAGAGTTCCGCAATAGACACACATGATCAAGGTGACTTTTGTCGCGAAAACCCATGGGTTGATGCATATAAACTGTCTCATAAGATAACCATGCAGAAAAGCATTCTTGACATCCAACTGATGGATCGGCCAAGAGTGAGAAATAGAAATGCTTAGAACAGTACAAATAGTTGTCGGTTTAACAACTGGATTGAAAGTCTCATCACAATCAATACCCTATTGCTGAGTCTTTCCATCACTTACAAGACAAGCCTTATACTGCTCAAAAGAACCATCAGAATTTCATTTATGACGAAATATCCACATAGAGCGAATAACATTCACATTAGGAGGCCGAGGAACCAAATCCCATGTATGATTATCAATAAGAGCATTATATTCGTCTAACATTGCATTTTTCAAATTAGGGTCACGAATAGCACTAACCGGGTCCTTTGAGATAGGAGAGATTATGGTAGCGATCATCGTGTTTAGGTTGGAAAAGTACTTTGGGTTAGGCTTTGTAATGCCATCTTTGGCACGGATGGTCATTTGGTGGGTGGTCAGTTGGTCTATGTGGTGGTGCTGTAGGTGTGGAGTGGCGTGGCTTTCAGGTTGTGGGCTGGGTGGAGAGGAAGTGGCACTGCCGTGGACTGGTGGGGTGGACGAGTGTCCAACACTTCCTGAGGAAGTGACTAGTGGGCTGTCAAAGGGAGGTGGCCCAAAGTGAAGGGTGTGCTGATGGGCAGGCTGGTGAGAGCACAAAGGCTAAGCCGTGATAGTACCAGGTGAGACAGGGAACGAGGGAGGGGATGGGCCAGAATGCGAAGGCCCAGACGAGAGAGGAGATGAGCTAGGCCGCACTTGAGGAGAAGTGGGCTGGGCTGGAGGGGGATTAGTGTTATGCAAATGGGGTATGTGATTTGTTGGATTTTCATTTAAGAAATCGTAATCACTATAATTTGGCTTGTGAACTTTAGAGAACGGAAATTCGTTCTCGATAAATTTCACATGTCTACAAATAACGATTTTGCCATTTGATAAATCATAACACTTTGAACCTCTATGACTTGGAGCGGGGTCAAGATAGACACACAGGGTGGATCGTTCTTGCAACTTGTGAATAGAAGTGGATGGAAAAAAAGGAAAACATAGGCAACCAAAGACACATAATTCCGAGTATAGTGGATCACGTTGGTATAAAACTTGAGTAGGGGATTTATAGCTTAAGACTTTGGTTGGAAGAATGTTTAAAAGATAAGTGGCCATTTCTAAAGCATGATGCCAAAAGGAATGAGGCAAGGAAGCATGAGCAAGAAGAGTCCGAATGATAAATGTCCAAAGATCACTATGAATAATAACAAAAGGAAAAGTAGTGTGCGACATAGAATCATTAAAGGGAAATTTAGATAGTTTTCAAGAGGACAAGAAGAACAAAAAGAACTACAAGCCTTATTACAATCAATAAATTTTTTACTACTTAAAGATTTAAGTACGGCATCTCCGGGATGTCCTAGGCGGCTATGCCAAAGATCAGAGGAAAGAGCAGTAAAATTTGAATGATTGACCGAAGAGTTGGCTTGAGTAGTTGGAAAGAGAGGACAAAGTCACCGGTACTGTCACATCTCATTAGTTTGGCTCCCGCGCGCACATCTGTAAATCATGAACAGAAAAGCCGTAAGGATCAAAGGAAATGGAAACCATGTTATCGATGGTAAATTTACGTACTGATATTAGGTTCTTTATTAATTTTGGAGCATGTAAAACATTGGTTAGGGTAAATGGAGGGTATAGGGAGGGCAAATGAGCACTACCATGACCAATAATTGGAATTAAATCACCACTACCAACAATATGAGGATTTTTAATGCTCGAATTAATATAAGAGGAAAGAATACCTTGATCCGTCGTCATATGAGTCGTTGCACCAGTGTCCATATAATAGTTGTTATCCGGTTTACCCAAATTTGCAAGCATATGCATGGCTGCCTCAATGTCGGTTGGGGAAGGATTCATAGCACTGTAGGCCTGAGGATGCTGGCCCAATATTCCCGGCCCACCTGGCCAAGAACTTGCGGTGGAGGAAGCAGTAGGTCTGGGAGTTCACGAAGCAGCTGGGTATGGACAAGGTGGGTTGGGCCACTTAGTCCACCACGAGTTCCATGAAGCAGGCCAGGAGGACGGGCCTTGCTGGAAGGGCTGCTACTGTTGGGCTGGGCCTCCGAAATTGCGAGCCTTCCCAGAATTTTTAGAATTCTGTTTCTTCGGTTTGCCATTCTTGGAGTTAGACCTTGAGGCAGAAGATTGCACCGATGAGTCAGAGTGCTGGTGACCGCCGGTGGTGGAGACGGGGGTCGTCGGTGGTTTGCTGGTGGACCCACCCTCCTTTGTTGTTTTTGATGGTCCGCTCGGCTAGCTTCAAACGAGAACGACAGCTTTCAAAAGAAGGTAAGGGTTCCTGGTTTTGAATAAAATCCACCGTTCCGGCATAAGCCTCGGGAAGACCGGCTGTCATTTTCAGAATAAGATGGGTATCGGGAATCAGAGCATCAACATTGCAAGACGATCAACAAGGGATTTGATGTGATTACAATATCCGTCAATGGATGAGAAATTCTTGAAGTCAAGGTCAACAAGTTCTTGTTCGAGGTGGGAAGCCCGAGATGCTTTGTTATCTTGGAACATGGACTCGAGACGAGTCCAAGCACCCTGATCAGTGTCATCCTTAAGAAGAATAGCAGTGAGAAGAGCAGGGAATATGGAATTATAGATCCTATTAAGGACCGCAGCATCCAGCCGCTTCTAGAAGGCGAGGTTTGCAGCCTTGGAGGTCTCATATGTTGCTTGTTCTTTCTCCTCCGTAGAAGGAATAATGTGGTGGTAAAGGTCATGAACCTTAACAAGCACCTTGCAAAGGGTAGCTCAGGACTGATACATCCCATGGTCAGCATCTAAGGTAATGGGAATAAGAGACTTCATGTTGGTGATAGTCAAGGCTAGGTGATATTTAGATTCGGCCATGGTGATTGTGCAGCGGAAGAAGAAGAGAGGAAGGGAGGAAGAGGCAAGAAGGTTGGGCGGATTGCTAGGGAGAAGAAGAGCAAGGATCAAAACCCTAATCTGATACCATGAAAGATTATGATCGTTGCCTTTCTCATTGATTAACCTTGAGTATAAATACACAAATACAAGAGATATACTACTAGGAAACTAATTAACTAGCTACAAACTAGGCTAGGATATATACAATTACCAACTAATTATATACAAAGTCAACAGAATATATTGGCGTATATTCTAACATCTAATTTATATTAAGTAATGATCACAGCTACATGCTTATTAACAAATGCATCGGTCAACTTATTACACTAAATATAGCAGAGGGATTAACGTTTGGTTACAACTTACAAGGAAAGGCTAAAACCGTGGGAGGGAGGACATGTCCCTTTCAATTATTTTTAAGAATTAATAATTTTGCAAGGTTTATGCCTATTATTATTACTATTGTTATTATTATTAGTATTATTATTATTTTTGTTGTTGTTGTTGAACCAATGAATTGATTCGAGGGTCACAAATATCATATTTTCTTCCAATCTTCCACAAGTGGTTATCAATTCTTTTTGGCCTTGGCTTAATGGCTGCCCACTATTAGGGAGAGTCAAAAAAGTAGAAAATGGGTTTGATGAGGACATATATGTAGAATGTATGAATGAGATGAATCCTCCGAAAATATAATGGCTAGAGGCAAAGGTTCCAAAGAAGCATAGCTCGCTGCATTGCACTTTCACTATCAATGCCCACTTCACTGTATAATTTGTACGACCATCACGTGTTTTCGTCACTTGAAGGTCGGTACTATAGCTACAAAGAGAGTTGTACTTATCAGTGATATAAACGTGATTTAATTTAATTAATGACATGACATCTAGGATTCTATTCAACAATTGAAATTACGTGGAGTGTTATGGTATGGTGAATAAGAGTTTAACACCAGTGTAATACGTTTTCATTGTGGAGGTTGACACATTACTGTAAACAGTTTCACGAGGTAAGCTAATTATATTTGTACACAATAGTAATTCTTAAATTACGTACCTAAGTGTTATTATATCATATTGAAACTTTTTACTAGCCGATCGCCATGAAACAACTATCGAATTTTGCCGACAGGTCA
This sequence comes from Chenopodium album, assembly GCF_948465745.1. Taxonomy (NCBI): domain Eukaryota; kingdom Viridiplantae; phylum Streptophyta; class Magnoliopsida; order Caryophyllales; family Amaranthaceae; genus Chenopodium; species Chenopodium album. Next base: position 36,532,776 of record NC_137844.1, read on the forward strand.
TACACATGAATATTATACTTCGGAATATTCAAATGTGTTCCGACGAATTCGTAACATCATTTTTTATTTTATTCAAAAAAGAGAGCTAGCTAGTGCTAGTCATAGTACATACATCATCCTAAACATGGCGAGCTAAGTGCAAGGGCCACTCCACAAAGGGCTGATATTTATTTCATATATAGCTCATGTATGTGTAGTACTTATCAGCTCTAATACATGCATTCAACTATAGTCGATGGGACCATAATTATATACAAAACAAAATAGACTTACCAATAATATTCATCTAATATGCTCATATTCTATAATATTGGATTGGATCAATATATAAGAGGACTAATATCAATCACACACTTTTACTTCTATGCCCTCATCACAATATTATGTTTATAAATAGCTTGGCCTTCCACAAAAGTCATATCATATTATCTCATAAAACTCCCTAACTAACAAAAGAGGAGCAAGAAAGTATTGAGTGAGCGACAGAGAGAAAATAATACGATCATACACACGGCATCATGGGATCCTTAGCAGAAGTCGTGGAAGACTGCTTTGGAGTCCTACAATTATATAGTGACGGGTCGATATATAGGGCAAATGTCTCCGATATAGATTTTGGAGAATTTAACAATAATAAGAGTAGCGAAGAAATAGTTGGAGAAGATTGTATAGTTGAATGGGAAGATTGTTTGTTTGATGAGAAAAATCAACTTAATTTGCGTGTTTATAAGCCTAGTTATAAGAATAGCATGAGCAAAAAGTTGCCAATTTTGTATTACATACATGGAGGAGGTTTCTGCCTAGGCTCTCGCACGTGGCCTAACTGTCATAACTGCTGCCTTCGACTTTCCTCTCAACTTCAAGCTCTAGTTATTGCACCTGACTACAGGTTAGCTACATAACCACTTTCTTTCCATTCGTATTAGCTTATTCATACGTCTTTTATACAACAGGTGTATGTTATACAATTAGTGATTATATGATTCTGAAATTACCTACCTTTATCAAGTCACGCTTGGTGTACATAATTAGTGAGGGTTTTTACCTTATGACCTTGAAGTCTGAGGTGTTCTTCATACCAAAGAAAATAGAAAACAAAAATAAGCTTTTTGCAAGGTTGATTTTTACATGTAATTACAATTATATTTTTCTTGATCATAAGTCTCATCACTTTTAGAACGGTTTCATTCAATACGTGAATCTACAGTAAAGTTTTTTTTTTTTTTTTTTTTGAGGGACTCATATGTTAAGTTAGTACTCTTACATGTAGCGTATATGGATAAAACATTATTTGTGTGATTTAGGGTATTTCTACAATTTCTCACCATTTTTGTTGAAATAACTTGCCGAAAATATATCTAGTATTAAAGCCCTGTTGGGTTTTATGTAAAAAGTTTTCATAGAAAATGATTTCTCAACTATTTCACATCTTCCTTTGTTTGGTTTGTCAAGGGGTGGAAAATTGCATTCATCTTAATGGTGGAAAACATTTTCCTTCACAAAACAAGGGAAGTCATATTTTCCTCCCTTCTCCTTATCTCTTTTTTACTTTCCTCTCATCCATCCCTACATTTGCACTCTTATTTTTAATTTCTCTTTACCTTTTCTTAATTGTAATAACCAAACAAAGGAAAATTATCTTGCTAGTGTAGTTTTCCTTGAAAATATGTTTTCCATAAAAACTAATTTATTATTTTAAAAAAAAAAAAGGATAGCAATATTTTGATACATATTAAATTCATTATGGAGTATATATTTACAACCTAAACACATTGGACTTCACACTCATTTTGATTGAATGGATTTTTGGATCAGTTAAATCGATTGCGTGTTTGAAAACATAAGATATTAGTATTATACTATAATAAATTAGCTACTTCAACATAGCAATAAGTTACCCTAACGTAACTTCAACATACATTTTTACTTCTTAGCCTACATAATCATCCTTAAGAACAAGTGCCAAGTACACTCTTTGAGCCAAATACTTGTCTAATTAATTTTGAGTTCTTTAGCCTTCTAGGCTTTTATTTTTATTTTATTTTTTTTTTATCTTAAAACCTTTATCATGTACTTCGTATATTTTATATCTATTCTTATAAATTGACTCATTTAAATTTTGCACGATCCACACACGTATGATAGAATGGTTGACTTTTCCTTTAATTTGGTAAAATAATGTCTTCCCTTCGTCCACACTTACATGAGTGGTTAATTATTTTTACTAATAAATCGATACAGAGCTAATCAAGCACCATGCATGAAGTTGATTTTGTCATCCCACTTCTCGTACCAAACAATTGATAATGAAAATAGTTAATTTATTACATTTCCGATATTTTAAAACACTATGCCAAGGATAAACGTGCGTGGTCTAAAACCTTTTAGTTTGGTTCGAAAGGGATATGCTCCATTTAAAAGGAGCTAGCGAAAAAGGCAAAATTTGGGGTCCATTTGAATGTTGTCTTAGTCTCCTCTTTAATCACTAGCTCATATTAAGGCCCTGTTCATTTCATCTAAAAAAATAATATTCAGTAAAATTAATTTCAATTTATTAAAAATAATTTCAGTTCAATAAAAATCTATAAACATAAAGAAAAAATATAACAGAAAATCAGTAAAAATAATCTTAATTCAGCAAAAATAATTTCACTTTAGTAAAATTAATTTCAGTTCCGTAAAAATAATTTAAGTTCAACAAAAATAATTTCAATTCAGTAAAAATAATTTCAGTTCAGCAAAAATAAGTTGAAGTGAACGAGGTCTAAGATATTGTCCATTTTTTGGGATAATATATACTTGGAAAATTATTATTGGTCAACCTTAAGATTGGGAAAAGTATGATAATAATTCAAGAGAAAATTTTGATTGCTAAAAAGTTTTTGACAAACAATTCACCCGAAAATTATAATTCTCATATTTTCTCAACCCTTTTTTTATAATATATTTTCTCAAACCCTTATGTATAAGAATGCAAAATAATTAATTAAAAAAAAAATAGTGGTGTTGGATTCATTTATGTCCCATTTATAATCTATTCAACCTTAGTTTGGTTTTATTTAAATAACTCGATCATGAACCATTATTTCGTGCCTTATTGTATATTAGAAAGTGTGCGTGACAATACAAACTGTAACGGTATATAATATATGAAGTAATTATTTTATTTATTTTTATTTTTTTTAAATGAGTAGGTTGGCACCAGAACACAAGCTGCCAGCAGCAATTGAAGATGGGTTAAATGCAGTGAAATGGCTACAATTACAGGCTAAACAAAGAGAAGAGGGTAACCCTAGAAAAGATCACAATCAAAACGATCAAAATACGTGCATGAAATTGGTAGAAGATGGAGTAGACTTTGAAAAGGTGTTCATTATGGGAGACTCTTCGGGTGGAAATATTGCCCATCATTTGGCAATCCGTTTAGGACCCAGATCTCCCGAACTTTCACCGGTCCGGGTTTGTGGTTATGTGCTTTTAGCTCCATTTTTCGGCGGGTCTCTTAGAACCATATCCGAGGCTAATGGTCCTTCTGAACCCGTTCTTACCTTGGACTCCCTTGATAGGTAATTTTTCTTTAATACTCATCAACTTTTTTTTTTTTTTTTTTTTTTTTTTTTTTTTTTTTTTGCATAACAAGTTAATTAGACATTTGACTTAGCTTGTCAATCTCTATGTTAAATTGTTAATTGATCAATTATTGATTAACTCCTTTTTCAAAGACGTAACCTTGATGCTTATTGTAAAGATGAGTGATATAATCCGCCAGCCAAAGGAGAAAAACTTGTTCTTATTTTAATTAATTAATTAATAAGAACTCTGTATGATGGAGGAGTTTTATAAATTATCAATATGATCTAATGTGGACAATTGTATTTGGTGTCATATGACAAAATAAGAATACAATATTTCACAATCATGCATATGATATTCAATTTAAAATAGTTAGAATCCAAATCATAGTTGTTACTTTTAAAATGAAGATTAATTGCTTTATTGATTAAGGTGTTATTTTATCAATATAATTAATCCTCATAAATCTTCAATTGATATTGAAAAAATCAAACTTCTAACTATGGTCTGTTCACATTTACTGAAGTGAGCTGAACTGAACTGATTGGAGTTGAACTGAACTGAACTGCATAGAGTTGAAATGAATATTTTATGAAAGAAGGAAATTAGGAGCTGAATTGAACTAAACTGATTGAAGCTGAACTAAAATTAAGCTAAAGTGAATTGACCCTACGTATTATTTGTATGTATTCAAGTTAGTTTCAGTATCTAAATAAAATTAAAGTGAATACTTCCTCTATTTGCTAACAATATACCATCTAAACCAAACCTCTCTAAACCTTGATCACACGACATTCATAATTTTTTATAATTTTTTTAATGATATTTTAAAGTTTAACTTACTAATTTTGGAACAATTTAGACTAAATATAGTAGCCTACTGGCTACTTAGAGAGTTAGAGTACGTACAATTGTTGAGGCGTAATATATAGAATTGAATTATTTTTTGGAAGAAAAAAAAAAAAAAAAACCCTTTTTTTTATCGCATAATATAATAGCTAAGGTTGAGGCCTACCACAATTAGAAATATATATCTGTAGTCATTATCAAAACTTTTTTCCATCTAAAATAATGATGACTCCATTCTTTAAAAAATTTAGTTATCATTATCACTTGTTAGTTGTTTACGTCATCAACAATACAACACAGTATTATGAAATACTCCGTATTGTAGTCTTACAGCGTATTTTACATTTCCTAAAATAAAAATATGGAGTATAAAAAAACGTATTTTACATTTATTTAGAGTTAAATACAAATTCCCCGTAAAAAGAAAATATATATATACAAATTCAAAATCTTCCACATCATCCATTTTTTTTTTTTTTTTTTTTGTTACGGGTAGAGCTGTCAAAAATTAACCCGGCCCGAGAACTCGACCTGAACCGGAATGATCTGCACCTAACCTGTACCGAACAATGGGGTGAAACTAGTAACCTGTAACCCGACCTGAATCTGACTTGATGTTAATCGACAAACAATTTGATCCAATACTTTATGACCTGAACTCGAACCTGCACCCGACCTGATAGTAACCGTCAACCAATTTAATCTGACTCGACAACAATCTAAACCCGAACTAGTACCCGACCTAATTAGAACCTGAAACCGGTTATAACCCAACACAACTTATTATTGACCCAAGTCATGGAAGGTTTATTCAAATTTTATTCATCTTATATATTGGTACAATTTTGTAAACCCTCAATCATAACAACATATTGGTACAATTTGTTCAACTTATATACCATTTGTTTACTTCATGTATAGGTTTAATAAAATTTTGATAATGATTCATCAAATTATGGAATGTGTAATTATATAGGTTCAACTTGACCACGACGATATTTATTTGAATTGAACTTGAACCAAAACAAAAAATGATCCACTTTAAGATTATATATACGACCAAATAATTATCTGATCCAACCCTAACCCGAACCCGAATGTACCATCTATTAACTCGCCCAAATTTGACTCAACACAACCCGAACCTAGAATTGAACCCGATCTGAATTTGACTCGAATCAAACCCGAACTACACCCGAAAGGGTGAACGATCCGAAATTACCTAAATCGAAATTGATCCGACCCGAACCTGAACCTGATGTGAGGTTAAATTGACCTGACATAACTTGATCCTGATTTAACTAGAGACCTGATTTGACCAGACCCAAACCCGACTTGAATACCTGAATTGACAGCTCTAATCACAGGTCTACGACTTTCCGACAATGAGAGATGTTAAGATTTTTTTTTTCAAAAGAGAAGGTGAAAAGGGATCATATTAATACTTTTATCGATAATCAAACAAATTTATTCAACTTATTTATTCAAAATTTGTTAATTTTAAGATCATGTGTTTGGTGAAAAGCTGAAATCTAAAAAATGTAAGTGGTTGTATTAACTAATTTTGAATAATTGATTGTATTAACTGATTTGATTAAGTGAGTATATTAAATGATTTTATAAAGATCTTAGTAAATAGCTAGCTGATTGGCGTGATATGTGATTGCTTGAGATATTTGAATATGCAAATTGACTAAGGTGTTGTTCAATTCAACTTATTTTTACGTATTTCAGGAAAAATAAATTAAGTTCAGATTAGATCAATATAATCTAGATCAGATCATCATTTTATGTGCGGTTTTTTATCGCTAAATATTTTTAATTTTGTAATGAAAAAAATTATAATAATTGCATATTAATACAAATCTAAGAAGACCCCACTTGATATATTTCTTCTTTATTGATTATTGTATACATAAGGTAAAAATTTGGTCAAATCAGACAATCAGATCAGATCTCTAATCAGATTATATCTGATCAGATAACTTAAGCAAAAAAAGGTGAACTAAACAAGCCCTAATAAGGGCATTAAATGAGAGTAGATAGTTGAAATAGGATTTTGGATTAAATGGGAGTATGATTTTAATTTGACCTCAAAATACTTGTAGAAGCTAACGAAAAAGGTCCTTTAAAGAACTTATTGAAAATGATCTTATTCGGCGGGATAAAGCATAAGCTCACCACTGAACACTCTAATTAGCTTATTTTCATGGTCATCAATCAACTAATGTTGATGAAATAAGCTAATTTCTATCCCATCAAACTTTTTTTTTTTTTTAGAAAATCCCATCAAACTTTTTACCAAACACTTTAGCTTTTAATAAATTTTATTTGCAGATACGGAGTAGTAATGATTATGATAACAACGCTAAAAAAAACACAAAAGTATTAGTAGATTATAGACAATACCGTAATAGTATGAGTTGCCAAAATTAGACAGTGGAGTCGTATCTGTTATGGGCCGATGAAATCCTTGAGCAGTACAAGAAATACTTGTTTCAACAAATCAGTTGCAAACATCATCTTAGGTTGATAACAAATTAATGATCTCATGATTTGCTGAATGCTGATTCATAATGTCACAAAAAGCAGAAATAATTGGTTTAGTATGTAAAGGGCTTTTGGCATGTGATGACAAATAAATACTACTCCGTAGTAGATCATTTGGCAAATCAACTCTCAATACATAATGTCCTTAATCTTTCCAAAAAATAAATAAATAAAATAAAATAATGTCCATAACCTGTTTGATCTTCATTGGAGAATAAAGCAATATAAATCATTTTATAAGGTTTATAAGCAAAAATGTTAGTAATTTATCTCTTTCAATGATGGTTGTGGATCCGGTGGGCGGTGGCCTAGGATTATTTGACATTTGATGAATTTTACCATTTATTTAGTTACCAAAAACATTGGTAAATGAGAATATCAAAATATCATTTTCAAATACCGAGGAATTGAGACAATATAACAACCTATAATTGGACAAGGTTTGAACTCAAGACCTTTAGTTTCAAAACTATATTGCCTACCACTAAGCTATATCATATCATGTCATTTTATTAAATTTAAATATAATTAAAGATTTTAATCATGAAATTAATGTAGCAACTCGGGGAATTGCCCGAGGCCTAAAAACTAGTTAATTTCTAAAAAGAGTAATTTGTCTTTAAAAAAAATCTAAAAAGTAATTTTTTTTATTTTTTATTTTTATAATCTATATCAAAAAATCCACCCTTATAAGACCTAGCTAATCCAATACCTTTTGAAAAATTACTTGTCCAAATAACCTGAACTCTTGTACTTGTTTCCTGTTGAATGTGGAGTAATGATCATCTGAAACATTATCCTATATGTATTTGTATTTTAAATTTTTAAAAGTTATGCGTTTAAACCTAAAACATCAAAAGAACTGAACATTTTTTTCTTCATTCTCTTTTTAGGTTTTGGAGACTATCTCTACCTAAAGGAGAAGATAGAGATCATCCAATAGCAAACCCATTTGGACCATCTAGTCCAAATCTAGAATTGGTATCCCTTGATCCAATGCTTGTTATAGTGGGTGGCAAAGAGATCATGAAAGATAGAGTGGAGGACTATGCAAAGAGGTTAAAGGAGCTTGGCAAAGACATTACTTATGTTGAATTTGAAGGTCAACACCATGGTTTTCTCACACATAATCCTTGCTCCCCTGTCTCTAACCAACCTTCTCAACTCATCAAACGATTCATCTTTGCAGGGAAATAACCCTACTTTGCTAAATAATTTTCACCCGTATACGTTTGCAATTTCTTCGGAGTATTAAGTTTCTTTCGCGCCCCATCCCCCCCACCCCTTTTTTCTTTGTTATGTTTCGTGCTTGCGTAGATAAATATGTCAAACACCAAATTACATACTAGAACTATGGTTGTCATCCTTTTGGAGAACATTTGAAGATAGTTGATGAAGATATACGGATCAAAAAAAAAGTGGCATTCTTTGATTATAATAGAGCGATTATAACTTTTTGCTCATGATAGTATACCTATGAATTTCACTTGGTAATATCACTGATATGAAGAGCCGAGTTATGAGCTGCTCTATACCTATTGATTGGGGTAGTAACTTTGGTTCACAAAACTTTAGATAGAGCTCTTTTTCGTTCTAAGTAGTTATTGAAATTCAAAAAAGTCGTAACACCAAAGATTTGAAGAAGATGTCAGTACTGAATGGTAACATTGGCTGTAGACAAACTATAATGATGGTACACCTACACCAATTAATTGGTAGGGGCCGAGGTTGTGCCAAAACGCGATTTTAGAAACAGACATGAGGAGGGATCAGCTTTCCAGGATTCATAATATTGTTGGGATCCAGAGCTGCTTTTATGCTTTTCATTGTCCTCAAATTTTCTATCCCCAACTCTTGTTCCAGGTACTGAAACAAAGAAAGGAAAAAACAGATATAAAGAATGGACATCAAACACTGCATTCTTATAAGTTATAACAATCTAGCTAGTAAATCTAGAAGGTTTTGAAAAGTTTGTCTTGCAAGAAGGAATGAATGAGAAGTCAAAAGACAATACTATTCAGGGAATCCGGTCAATAAATACATGGTGATTTAAAATCTACATTCTAGCTTGGACAAAATGATTAGCAAGCGCATAGAAATCATATTTTTACAGATTATGCTAAACTAAACAAAATCAAAAGAATTCAGTGCAATACCTTCATTTTTCCAGTACCAACTCCATGTTCTCCAGTACATGTTCCTGCCCAATCGGAAGAACCAACATAATTAACATATTACACTAGAAACTATGTAGAGTCCATAGGATTTGACGCTAGTCATTGAACCTCCAAAAGAAATTTGATGATCAAAGAGGAAGCCGGGAAAAAAGAAGGGGGGGGGGGGGTGTGTGTGCTGGGATTCTCAGAATGTTGGCCATAAGGGTCTAACTTGTAAAGTCTCATCAAGACTCAGAAGGATACCTTCCATTGACAAGGCTGCCTGGACCATGAAATGATTTAGCCTTTCAGCTTCTTTTCTGTGCTTTTCGTTGTTAGGATCAAATAAGATCAAGGTATGAAAGTTCCCATCACCGGCATGGGCAACCACTGCACTGTTTTCATTGCCCATAATAATATTTAAAATAACAAAGAAAAAACTAACAGAAATTTGGCAGTTCATCTCAAAGTTACAGCATTCTAAGCATGCCAAAAGCTAGTGGGGAAAAAAATTTTACCAGATTAATGGAGATGCATCCAGGACCTCTTTTGACTTTGATATTAACTCAGCAAGTTGCGACAAAGGCACACAAACATCCTGGTGGGACAGAATTCATGACTAAGATGAAAGCTTTAATTAAACAATCCAGCACATTGAAGTAGCTACTGGAAAATGCTGCTTCAATATATAAAGTGTGCAACAAGAATAGATCAAATATAAAAATATAAATAAGAGTTCAAAAATCATTTAACAGTCTACTAATATCAGCATTGGCTAACCTCATAACACATAACACAACAAGAGGATACAATGATACATAGACAATAAAGGTGGAAAAGTTCTCATTTCTAAATTTTCTATATTAATGGGATTAGGGGATATAAACAGTACTTGAGCTGCAAAATGACAAAGTCCTCCAAAAAATGCCACCCAATACAGGGAAAAAAAAAAAAAAAAATTGAACCAGGTGGAACTGGAAAGAAATAATCAACTGACCGAAATCATTGCTTCATATTCAGGTTCCATTGCAAAACACGCCCAGAGAGCTTCCTTCCTCATCTGCAAATAATAATGCAGAGCCAAAAAGGTTTATGTTGTCACCCTTCTTTTTTTTTTTTTTTTTTTTTTTTTTTTTTTTTGTCTTCTCATTAGTTTCTCTTCATGTCTTCACTCATCTAATCATCTTCCTTTTTTCCACTTTGAGGGAGGGGAAAGAAGAATAACATTCATGGAAATACAAACCAATTCCAAAGCTTACTAAGGCCCTGTTCTCTTCACCATAGATAGATAGATACGAGAAGTCTAAATAGCCAAATTACCTTCCAGAGCTCCTTTTTAGCTTCAGGTTCTTCTGCAAAAATAAAATCCGAACCATTATGCTCAGAAGCGATCTTCTGGACCAGTCTTGTCTGTTCACGTGAATATGCTTCTGCAAAAAGAGGAAGAGACATAATATTATCATTCAGCAACAGATAAATGCAATCTGTAATTTAAAATAGATTCATTGACATAATACGAGAAAGCATTAAACCCAAGCATGGACACCAACACAGATATGGCTTTAAACCCCTTCTGATGTTTTCTTATGTCCTACCCCAATCCTACCTCTCGCCCGCCAACAAAAATCACCAGCAAACAATTATATGGCTTTCAGGAAAACAAAACAACATATAGACCTCCTGATTTTACAAACAGAAACCCAAGCATGGACACCAACACAGACACACACATTTATATCCTTCAGAACAACCTGCCCCCAATCTTGGACTTTATGAGCAATGTATTGCAAGTGACCTCTATCAGGCAAGCTCCATGGTTGCTTTATACAAAATCCATATCAGAAATAGCATAGTCAAACAAATTCACAATTAAAGCTATAAGTTTTCATTTCATTCAGGTCATTAAATCTGCTCAAACACAGACATACATGGAATCAGGGTCAGAAAGCTTTAAATATTCATTTCCTCCAGGTCATTAAATCCACTCAAACACATGCCTATATAGTTACCTGACACTTTGGTTTTCCTTTTCAGAAAAAAAAAAAAAAAACTATAGTAAATTTTAAAGTTTCTACAAGGAAGGCATTTCTAGGAAATAAATAATCTCAACCCACATAAAGAAAAGGATGGAATTTATATTAGAGTGAAAACCATAGTGTCATACTTCCTCTATCCTCTTTTAATCACAACAGATTCTTTTTTGGGAAGTTGCTAAATAATTGCAATATTACTTTGTTTGGTTAAAAGTATATCTTCCTCTGTATCACATGGATCCCTTTTCCTACCTCTCTCCATTTGTTTTGTCTCCTTAATTTATGTGACAACCCTTCCCCCCATCCCCCTACATTGCAAAATTGCAAACAAAAAACAAATGAAGTATAATATGAGTGTCATATTTTGAGCTAATAATGAACACTACTACATTCTACAATTATTACATGAAAACTCAAAACAAATATCAGAACCCAGATCATGAAGAGAGAGTGCAATTAACCTGTTCCAACAAATTCAAATAATAAAGTAGGTGTTTCAGGCAAATTTGATCCATTAGCAATATTTATTGCCTTTACTTGAACCTCATCCATAAGTTCTACCCTGGATACCTGGTTAATGAGATAATATAGTAAGTAGACTATGAAAACCAAGAATGCATATGAATTTTGACAACCAAGAATTACTTTATGTGGTCGTGTCAATTAAATGCTAATTCGAAAGATTATAAAAGGAAATAAACCTTGGATCGTTAAGAGTTGAGCCAGTGTTTTAAAATTAAAAGGGGCTTTCAAACAAAGCTTTTAATGGCGTTTCAGTTACAAGGGCATGGCTGGAAATCTGATAATAGCTTAGAGCAATCTCCAATCAATCAATCAATCAATCAATCAAAGCCTTAATCCCAAAAGTGGGGTCGGCTAACATGAACCAAATTTGATTATTCCGTGTAGTCATCAACATAAATCTTTCTCCTCCATCCCTTACGATCCAAAACTTCATCCTCACGTAAATCCATGCACTTCATATCCTTCCTCACTCCTTCCAACCAAGTCATCTTTGGTCTCCCTCTTCCTCGTTTAATCCCTCCATGGTCCCACTCTTCCACTCTTCGCACCGGTGCACCCTCGGGTCTCCGTCTTAGAGCAATCTCCGTACATGAATTAAAATTTGACACACACTCAATCAGTTAAGAAATGATGAAACAAATATAAAGTGCAACACAAAACTCCTCATTACCTGTATTCCAGACATCATAGTGGCGATAGCAACATCAGCAGCATCCTTAATTGAAGGAAAGTTACACCTCGCAACCTGTACATATCACATCACAGTCAGTCTACACTAACAAGTTCAAGTGTTCAACCTGTACATACCTCACAGCCTGTACATAAGTTAAAAAACTTTTGCGGCTTAAAGTAGTTTACAAGAAAATGTCACAACTTACAAATTCTAATGAAGTAATTAGAGGGCAAGATCAGGAACACAAAATATATTTTAAATCCCTTTATCCCACATAGAATGTCCACATTGACAATTCCCACAAATCCAGAATACAAAAAAATTCATTTGAATTCAAATTCAAAGTGAGGAAAATTGTTCACATTTTAGCTAGTACATCCAACCTGGATCCCAGAATAGAACAATAAATTTCCTTTCTCGGATGGATGATACATAGCACAGTCAACAATTCAACAAAAACCCAAAGGAAAAAAAAAAAAAAAAAAAAAAAAAAAAAAAAAAAAAAAAAAAAAAAAAACTTGTAAAAGCAAGCAAGTACATACTACTGAGTACTGAGGGATTTTCTGAAGGCGTAGAGTAACTTCTGTAATCACACCCAAGGTTCCTTCACTTCCAATGACTAGCCGGGTCAAATCATACCTGACAAGTAAGCATTGAGGAAACTTAATGTCATCATTTAAACATTTACAAGGTTACAACTCGTACAAAACGAGGAAAATGCATAAGAGAATGAGGAACAAATGATGAGCTTTGAGATGGATAAATTCGTGAATAAGATGACCCCTGAATCAATTATAAATCTCTTAAAAGTCAAAGCATAGAATTTTGCCCATCTTTTATTAAACAAGTAGAATTTACATTAGCAACTTAACCTAACTGGTGGTTCGATAATCGTAATTGGGGTTTTTCCATAAAATGACATGCTTAAATTGCATTACTCCAAAAACAATTACTATCATAAAACATATCCAAAGTCTCTTCTAGATCCATGATCAAAACATAAATCCTGGTAAAACTGCTCTACTTTTCTTACTTACATGAAGGTCTCAGTTCAGACAAAGCAAGTTCTACCAAAGTTACTCTTCCTATAAGGATCCTGTAGTTAAGAAAAACTACAGGAACTTTTAAAGATGTATGAATGTGTAAAATGTGCATCAATTTCTTTATATAATCCATTCTGTTCTCAAGATCTTTATTTCTGTATCCACTATTCAGTTGTTTTGTCTGTGAGGTAAAGAGCTTAAGTGCACTAATTCACCTCCTAACCACCAATAAAAATACGCCCAGCCTGTTCAACAAATCAAAATGTAGTTGACAACATCAACTTCTACAACATCCTTTAGATCCAACCAAAATGTAAGCCACAAATACGCAAGCTATCAATGTTTTTTTTTTTTGAGGAAAACGCGAGCTATCAATGTAATTCTCCTTCATGAAAGATTCTATGTAAATACTTCAATCTCATTCTTACATAATTCATTTGTGACACATTGACTATGGAACGTTTTTCCACACAATCATATAACAATTCTTCTTTTAATCTTCTCAAATCTGCTTTAGAAATGAAAAGGTCAGGATTTTGGGTAAAAAAAACAAAACCCTCTTAATGCTACTTGCAACTTTGCTCTCACCATGGAGCTGCTTTAATAACACGCTTCCTTCAGAGTAGTCTTCAAAGTATAATTCTGAAATAACTAAGCTCATCCTCAGTATTCAATACTACCAATCAACTTGATGCAGACCCCAACCTCAACAAAAAGTTCTATCTCAGGTATCATCCACAATTTCATTTATTAATTGGATCTAAGAATAGTGTTTGATGTTTTATGTCCATTATATAGCTACAATAGACTTCATGATCTGCCGGTTATTCAGTTCTATTCCTTTGATGGTGTTGCTGTCCATTAGAGTTTCACTCTTTCCGACCAAATTTTTGGAAGGAAAACCACATAGTTGCCACTCACCTTAACTGTTGATCCTTGTATGTTTTGACAATATTATTAGTGAAAACTTGCTTTGCTCTTTTCTTAAGCTTTCCTTTCATGTTGGAAAACTACTGCTACAACCCATCTATTTCACCCTAATAAAGTCCTGTCAAAGATGAAGGCTTCAACCTCAACTCAATATTTCAACAAACACCAATAAATCACAGAGAATAGGAAGACTTGTAAAGTCCTTTCTCCTAAAATTTGTTCAACGGGCCACAATATTTTTCAAATGCATGAACATGTCTTCCAATTTTGTCCATTCTTTTGCTATATTCTAGGTGTCTCAGAAAATTGGTGAGCTTTAAAATTTAGCGTTTTTTGGGACTCATGAGTTGTCAGATAGCAAGGAAAGCGAGATATCAGCTAATGGTGGGAGGGGTACTGTGGTAGGCGAGTGATGTCGTATCTTTAAGAACCTTGCTCATCAAGAGAGTTTGTATAATAAGATATCCTCTACGAATATCTTCTATCAGTCTTCCAGGGACCAGGGATGCTTCCCCTTGAGCATTCAGTGGAATTAAAAGGCAATATGAACTGATAATTCAATCTTTTTTGTTTATCTGTGGGGAACAATCTTCTCATTTGTTTGCAATAAAGTACCCTTATATATGGAAAATTGATTCAAACTTAGCAACTTAAATCAAATTGAAAAACAAACCCTGCTGCACTCTTTCGGGCACGATTCCCAGTCTTGACAACATCACCATTTGCTAAAACAACCTACAAAGCACGAAATATATATATTTCTTAAGATTTTGTTATCCTCAAAACCATATGGAGTACAAGATAAGAAAGACTGACAACAAACCTTCAGATTGATGACATTTTCACGCATTGTTCCATACCTACATGCTAAGAAAAAATGCCATCAACATTTATGCTCTAACTGCATAAAAAATATTGAATCACCTATTTCTTAAACATTTCATGCTGCAAATATAGGTATAGCATAGTACATTGTACAAAATGAACATACTCGCAAGAAGAGTACTAGTATAACCCAAAGACAATAGCAAATAAACAGTAGTAACTCAGTAAGCCTAGGGAGTAGGGCCCTCGAACATCCCCAGCATCATATCATTTCACACTGGGTGTTAGCTCCAGTTACAGGATGCAAACTACAAACAGTCTTGTCGTAAATCAATCTATTTGTAGTGACCACAAAAATAATTAACAAGGTCACCAATACTAGAATACTTAGCTCTTAGTATTAAATTAAATTTTCCTAATTTTATATTTTTAAGTTGGAAAGAACAAGGCTAAGATAGTCCTTCAGCTTTGTGTTGCAGAGCAGCCTGCCTAGAAAAGTAATTCACTCTGTAAGTCAAAAGTCAACTACTCAAAACATTAATGAATGGGGTACCAACCTCACAGCTAATGAACCAGAGCAGCGCGTCGCACACATACCACCAATGGTAGCACCAGGACCTGTCCATTGAGATAAGATCCAATAACACTTGATCAACATTCAAAATAACCTTACGTGTTGGAAGTACAGTAATCATTATAAGATGAAACAATATAAAGAAACCCATCAAGATATCAAAATTGAAATACAAAGGTGCAACAGTTGAAGCCTGAAGGATATATATGATAAAGCTTCAAGTAAACAAATAAGTACGATGACTATGGCTTCATAAAATGTTCATCTTAAAGTTCTTTTACATGGAAATTTAAATATAACAGAGTAAAGAGCCACCCTTGGATTCCACATGTAATAATGAATCCTCCACACTTTACTTCCTCCAATATTTCATCTTTATTTGAAAAGGTACACTTTTAAGCCCAAGCCTGTTGCCCAAGCTTTTAGAAAGGCATGGGCGAGGCCATTTCAATGAGGTGCACTAAGTTGTGAAAATATGGGGCAGTAGCTGCATTGATTCTTCGTATGCACATTGTATTTAGGAAATTTTGTCAAAAATAAGCAAACCTTTGCTCGGTCTTCCCAAAATAAGCAAACCTTTAGATTAACTCTAAATAAGTTGACCTTTATGGGGTATTTTCTAAAAATAAGTCATGACCTGTTAGTTTATGGGGTAACCGGTTATTTGGGTTGCTTATGCCACATGTCATAATTTTATTGGTCCTTTTTATTATTTAAATTAATTATTAAAAAACTCTTTTTTATAAAACCTTTATTTTTTTTATACACGTACTACATAGTACAGACAGCCCCCTTCCCCACTTTTGCTCCGCCGGCCACCATCAATACTGTCTACACACCATCGAAATCACCCCCACATCCCATCCCCACCGCCGAAATTACCACCTCTCCCAGCTCCACCCTCGAAATCCCCACCGAATCCACCACCCCTTGCCTTCCCCACCATCCTAACCCTCTCCTTGTTCCCTCTTCAATTCCTAAACGTCCCACACAATCAAAGTCGCAAATTCGCATATCAATAACAATGTGGTGGGTGTTGTCGTGTTGGTTTCGATATGGGTATTGTTGTTTCGAGGTGGGTATTTGGTGGTTAGGGTGGGGATTCGAGGTGTGTGGTGGTTTTCGGAAGGTGGGTGCGGGATAGGTTTGGTCATGGCCGGCATTTAGGGAGGGGAACAGAGTTCGTCGCCGGCGCTTAGGGAGGGGAAGAAAGGGGTTAGGGACCAGGGAAGCGTAAGGTGGTTTGTACGGTGGCTGGAAGGGGATGCGGTGGAGCGTTGGTATGTGGTGGTTGTGCTTTTATTATTTTTTTTAAAATACAGTCTAATTTTTTGTAAGGGGAAAATACAATCTAATTAGTTATTAATTATAATAAGAAACAATTTAGTTAGAATTAGGAAAAAAGTGATCTATTTGGTAGGTTGTAGTTTGGTAGGTTGTAGGTTGTAGGTCATCTGACTTATTTAAAGATAATACCCCATAAAGGTCAACTTATTTTGACTTAATCATTAGGTTTGCTTATTTTGGGAAGACCAGGTAAATGTTTACTTATTTTTGACAAATTTTCCTTGTATTTATGCACAAAACCTTAATAGAAAGTATTGTGCCTCACACCTGCTTTGCACCTAGGCTCTAGGACCCCAAAGACCTTAGTGTGCTCTGAAACTTTTCTGACCTTGAATCAAAACAAAGATTAATGTCCAATACACTTGAAAGATCCGTAAATCATCTTTCCAAGCATATGCTATGTCAGCCATGTAATTTCTTTCTCTTAATTTTTGCTCTATTTGAGGCAAGAACCATGACTATTTTCCAATATAAATATGAAAATGTAACCAATTGTAACAGAATATCTCCGAAATCAATGATACAAACACATTTTCCATTAATGAGAACATTTTCAGCTGTACATTTACCATCTAAAAAGGAAATAATATTGCAGTTGTCATGTACCTACACTCCAACAATAGTGACACATAATGAAGACCCTAGTAAAATTTCAGCCAACTACTTGTTTGACACAGATACTTGAGTACTTGGCTGCTTAAGAAGAAGCCTGGATATTATGGATATAATCAATCTCCATCTGACCAATACACCTGTTTTATGGATAAAACCAGAATACTTCAACCATAACATATTGGAGAAAGAATTTAAGCTCTTGATATATGAGACACCAATTTCCCACTATATCAGCCCCTCCCAAAAGATGTTTAATATATCTAAATTTATTTATCTCGCAAAATAAGATAACTAAATGCCACTCCATTGCTTCTTCAGTTCTTCTTATATCTGCTGGTCTATCAACTTCTTATGTTTAATGGATAAAACCAGGGCACCCCAACCATATCATATTGGAGAAAATATATGAGCTCTTGGTATATGAGACACTAATTTCCCACTTTATCGACCCCTGTTAAAGATGTTTACTACATCTAAATTCTTGATCTCTCATAATAAGACAACTAAGTGCCACCCCATTGCTTCTAAATCTGCTGTGTATCAACTTATAGCATTCAGTTTGGACAATGTACAGGAAACATATGAACTAATTAGTACATAAAGATAGAGTTTATATAAGAATCAAATCAACAGCAGTGCAATATTATAAAAACTCTACAAAAAAAAACAAATGGAAACATCACAGTATCACACAGAAGAGTTAGTAAACTGTTACCAGGATCAAGAGGAAAGAATAAGCCATAAGGTTCCAAGTATTCATTTAACTCCATCCATCCAATCCCAGGCTCAACAACCACATCCATATCCCTGACATGTAATGCTTTAACACTCTGCAATCCAATTAGAAAAAATTTTGAGCTCTTAATAATTATCATACATAAGAGCTCTTACATGTCGAATTCAAGTACATATATTAACTAAGGACTTATTCTCTTCACCTGAAACAAGTAAATCTGGTCTGAATTTTTTAAAGTCTAATCTGGTCTAGTCTGATCTGGTTTGATCTGATTTAACAATTTGACTAAACTTCGACCGCATTTTAATACTAATCTATAAAGAAAAACATTATCAAAATAGATCTTGTTAGATTCATCTCATGATAAACTTTTTAAATATGTAATTTTTATAAATTTTTTTAATACGCAATTAACGATAAGTAAATGATAATCAAAAGTTCTGATGTGGTCTGATTTGAATCTTTCTGATCTGATCTGAATTTGTTAAGGAATAAGTAATAAGTATCTGAAATAAGTTGAAGAGAACAAGTATTAAGTCAAAGGCTATTGTCTTTGACAGGTTTCCTTGCTTTGTGTGCATGGTGCTGAACTTTCTGAACTATATTCCTCTTTCTCTAACCTTACACTACTTACCTTATTCCCTCTCTCAATGTGTTTAAAACTTTAGTAAATCACTTTTGGTGCCATTACACTATTGTGAATCTAGATTCTTGTCGCATCTTATTAAACATCAGCAAGTGAGTTGTAATTAAAAAACAAAAATTAATATCCACGAGATATAGCCTTGAGGATCATCATTTTAATTTTATATCAAGAATCAGCATCATCTAAAGACAAGACTACATACTTTCATTAGTGACAAGTCAATGCAGACCCCTCCATGAGGAGATAAAGTATGACCCTCTATAGATGTAGCTCCACCATATGGTACGATAGGAACCTGCTCGTGAAAGAAGAAGAAACTTTTAACAAACTTGCAAAAAGGAATTCAAAAAGAGTTTCTCAGTATGGATCATATTTCTCACAAGAACAGGTCGCAGTAAATATGAGAAATTTAGTAAGATAACTAGCACATGATTTAAGCTTCTAACAAGCATGTCAAAGAAACTATACCTTATGCTTGTTACAAGACTTAACAATCAACGAAACTTCTTGTTCGGACCTACAAATAATAAAATCAAAATTTTTTAACTTCCATAACTAGAGGGTAAAAATATAACCAAACAAACGGGGCAGAATCAAGGAGGCAAAGATACAATAAGATAAGAAAGCAGCATATTACCAGATCTTGCATTCAGCAATCAAGCAATTCGTTATTAATTTAGAATTAGAAAAACTGGCTTTAAATAATACTCCCTTTGTCTCTTTATGTCTCTCCCAATTCAAATATTCCATTTGCAGAGCGTGAAACTTTGACCCCAAATATTAATCAGTATATATAAGAAGAAACATGCTCATGTGTTATCTTGTTAGATTGGTTTAAATGAATAGTTTCAAAATATCAATGTTCATAAATTTAGGTTATAATATTTATTTTAGATTTTATCTCACTTAAAGAGGAGCATTGAAAACTGTAAATATGTCAAATGGAGCAAACATTAAGGAATGGAGGGAGTACAAACTTTCCCCGATGGGTGCTAAATAATATGACCTGAGCACCATCAACATTCAACTATTTTGTGCTAAATTATAAAAACCTCACTGAGAACAAAATGAATTGATATAAATTAAATTTTCAAGCAGTGAATAAAATAGTGAAAGAAAGCTCCCAAACCTCGGAAAGATGACAATGTCAGGAATATTTACAGCTTTATGAAAGCTGTTTTGTGGTTTCCCATGCACGGATCTCTCCTCATAATCCATTGACATGTTTTCCTGTTAAAAGCCAAAAATTGAAATGATCCACCTAAAAAGATGATGTTTTTCAGTGGCTGAATTAAAAACTTTTCAATTAGTATGCATTACCCCTTCTGCTCTTAGACAGAAATTGACATATACAAAAGATACAAAATGTAGAAACCATATTACATTTAAGGAAAAACACACTTTGCAGTTCATTTATAACAACATATAAGGTCTAACGAAACACAGTATCAGTACAAGCACTATATTAGCATATATGGCATTTTTACGGTTTTGCCTGTTTCTATATTTCAGTCATATATAAAATTAGGATCCAATTTTTTGAAACCATAATAGAAAGTCTCCAATATTAGTTATCATTTTACAAAATTACCCTGGTCTAATTTCTGGAGTCTTGAAACCAAATATTAAAATAAAAAATGAAAAAGCGCAGCATATCTTTTAAGCTGAATTTCTACAATAGCATCCCCTAGGCTACACTATGATATAAAAGCCACAAAAGTTGTATTCTTGCTCTGCTGTAGCCAGGCAAAGCCATGATTTCAACTTTCATGATCAAATGAAAAACATAATAGTTCTTGAAAATAGATACAAGACCTAACCCACCGTCTTTCGGAGAGGAGGAAAGCTAAGAAAAATAAAATTAAGTGGGAAATAATACCAAAAATCGAATTTATAATGCACCAGATTGGAAACCAAAACTATTATATATTTCTTTCCTTCATCAAGTGGATTAAAAGCCAACTTTGGGTTATATTTTACGTATACAAAAGTACTAGAACATATATCATGATCACTCTTCAGGCAATTTTGTATAATCTAGTGCACAACTCAACTATACAACTCTGCCACAAAATGAAGAATCAACCTCTTGAGGCAAAGAAAAAAAAGGCTAAAGTCATGAAATTCTACTCCTTCTATGTTATTTAAGCTAGGAGCATAAATATTCCAATCACAGAAGGGGAGATTCTATTATGATAATAAAAAACAAAATAAAGGAATAAACCAGTAAGTAGAGTGAAAATAAATAGACCATATTAGTGGAGGACAGGTCAATAAAGAAACACAACCCAAAACACACTTTAGATAACCATTAATTAAGAAATGAAAATTAAAAAACTCTAATGCACCAGTTTTTGCTTTATTTCCTTCAATTTGTGGTGGAGCTTATAGCCTTCAAACACCTAACGAATTTTTTATTACCATCATGAGCAACTTAACTTTCTAAGAACCTATTTGTCCGGGTCAAAAGTGTTAGGTTTGGAAGGTGTGGAGAACGGTTCAAGGCATAAGGATGCATAGCTTTGGAGTATAAGCTTAATTATATCTCAAAATCAAGAAACGATTTTGAGATGATTCAAGTTGGAAGTGAAAGTCTGTCTCAAGAGTTTTCCAACAACTGGTCATAAGCTCGTTTAGGACAAAAAATAGAAAATTATGACCGTTTAACAAAGAGTTGTTTGCGCTACGAGGTCGCCCGAACCTATGGAAGGTTTGCCCAAACCTGTAAAAGGTGCACCCAAACTCGAAGGAAAAGTGACTCAAAGTCACTTGAAAAAGGTTTGGCCGAACCAAGCCAGGTTTGCCTGAACAATGGGTGGGTTTGCCTGATCCCACTTGCTCCTATTTTCTACAGTTTTGCTAATTAAGTGGCATGGCTTATTTAAGGCCACGGGATTGTTTATTATGCCTTGCACTGTACAGACTCATGTAAGTCATTGTAATAAGGTATGATAATGAAGAGAAAGATGTAGAGAAAGAGAGCCTCGAATGAAAAAGTCCTAACACTTAGAGTTTAAGTGTAAGGAGGGGTGTATTTGGGGTGGGAGCTTTCATGGTGCTTTGAAAGCCTAGAAACTATAGTATTATTCATCAAAGATTACTCTATACTACTTCCGTTTCGCATTAGTTGCTACACTTTCCATTTTCGGCCGTTTCACATTAGTTGCAACACTACTATATTTGGAAAGGACCTATCATTAATTTATAATTTCTCTCTCCCACTAACCCCACTTTTACAAATATTTTATTATTTCTCTTTCCTACCAACCCCACCCACACTATTTTTTTTTTTTTTATCTCTTACTAACAATATTTTATATTATAAGCCTATAAGCCTAGGCTATAATTTTCTTAAACTATGAGTCAAGCCTGCTGTTACAACTAATGTGAAATGGAGGGAGTAGTAGATTGGTGGGTTTTTCTCCCAGTTTTCGGGTTTCCCACAATAAATTCTTCCTTATCTTGTAATATTGTTGTTTACTTGCTTTCCGCTCTTCGTTATTGTAAATTTTCGCTAATCACATACAAGATAGCATCGTTATCCCTTACAAAAAGGAATTTGTAAACATCACATGTCTAGCGTCCAACCACAAGGACATTTTAAGATTTACAAAAGGCAAGTAAGGCAACGGCTTTCCCACACTACATCTCAATCAAAGCACATTCTTTGCACTTTGTATTACAAATGAGAAAAGCGGAATGGAAGACATTATAAAATGTTGACTTCAAAAAATATAAGCAAGATATAATTCAGAAAATTTTCTAAGGTATTATGATATAAAGCTAAATAGTGTGGTACTCTATCCATGTATGCTCTCATTGACCATCTTTTTCTAGATATCCTCATTGACTAAAAGCACCCAGGTGAAGGCCTCAATCCTTACAAAACCTACATCAATATTTCAATAACCGAGAGGAACTAGCACCATTAGTATGTCCGACTCAAGATACCATGGATAATAAAACCATCTATTCATAATATACTATTTATTCTCTGCACATAAGTCAATGTTCACAAGAAGTCTCCAACACTAAATGTCATCAATGACTTTGTAGCACCAAGGTGTAAGCCTTTATACTTGTAATATCTCGGCAACTTTCAATAACCTCAAAGAGAATGCAAATTCCACGTTACAATACATTTCACTAACCCTACCATATTGCTCTTCCTAGAGCCAATTAACTTCAATACTTCATACAAGTCCAATGAAAAGGTTGGAACATAAAGTAGCTTCTAAAAGACTTGATACTTGCTTAACTTTCAAGAATCCAAATAAAAGTATCCCATAAAAAAAAAACATTCTATACATTCAAGATACAGTAAGCCAAGTAAGTGACGGCAGCAATTACATTCAATCATCCAAGTTAAACAAATTTTATAAAATAATACCCCACAAATAGCCTTCAAATCATCGATGAGTTCTTGTGGAACACTTCTGTGAGAACCCTTCACCACAAACTCAGTGCTTCCTTTACCACCTATGCCAACACCTCTGGACATAATTCAGAACACGAAAAACAACATCAACAACGACAATCAATAACAAATTTAATGTTACTCAAGTATTGACTAACCAGTTCACACATTAAATTACTCAACAATTACAAAAAAGCAAATGCATATAACTTATTAACCCAACACTCAACCTTTGCTCAAAAAAACTACAAGCAACATAGGAAGAATACAATCATTCAACAAGAACCACAGTGAAATTCTTATTTATTTTGTTAAATTAATCATTTACATACTCACTAACAATGCTATTCGGACTTGGCTAGAATTGGTTAAACAAGTGTCAACATAACCATCTTATATAAATTTTGCATGATTTTGGTACAAAATGAAAAATCTCAAGTATCACACATTCACACCTAGCTATAGAATATGGCTATGTGCAAGTTTCGAGTATCCGACACGGGTAAATGAAGTTAAATAAAGAGTTCCAGTAACATAGCCGTGATACCCCACAAAAAACAAAGAATCAAACATAGTTACCCTGAAAATTAAATTAAAAATTGAAAAAATTAAATAAAAGGGAAAGATGAGAAACTCACCGAGAATCAGAATGGAAAGAGTCAGAAAAAGAGGGATTGGATTGAAATTGGAGCAAAAGTGAAGCAGCTGAAATGGGGACTAAGTAAGAAGACCACCATAAAAAAGGGTTTTTTCCTTTGGAAGAGATGACTTCTGAAACGGCAGTTGAAGGGGTGGTGTAATTCTGAAATTGGGATGATCGAAGATGTGTAAAGATTGTTCTGGAAGATGAGCGTAGACGAGAGAACCACCATGAAAATGCCATTGTTTAGCTCTGTTTTGACTTTTGTATTTTTTTGAAATTGGGAGAATCAAATCAACACAAGCCTTGAACTGAACCTTGCAGTGGATGCGTATCCGTGCTTAAACTCAGTACAGCTTGTCAATCCATTTGTTGACATCTTTTGTTGAAATCCGGTAATACTCCTTCCGTCTCTATTTGTTTGTCCATCTAAAAAAAAATGTGAATAATTAAAGATTGCAAGTGGATGGGGGTATATTTGTCTTTTTTACTTTTATGAGTGTATGCAGTGGATTTCATGACGAGGGTAATACTATATTAAAAAAAGTGGCAATCTTTTAAAGAACATCCTAAATTTGAATGTGAGACGAACAAATATGAACAAAGGGGTATAGAGGGCCATATGCAAATAGCACTGGGTCTAGCATGCTCGAGGTGTAACACAACCTTGCAAGTGCAATATGATACTTGTACTAAAGATGAGAATGGGTCATGTCAATCCATGTGCTTAGGGGTCATCATAGAGTCATAGACCCCCTCAAGCTAAAGTCACTTGTCGTGTCGGATTTTTTAAAAGGTCGGCTTATACAACACCGTGTTGGCCTTGCGTCCCAAATAGGGATGTCAATGGGGCGAGGCGGGGCGAATGTTGGCCTTCCCATCCCCATCTCCATCCCCGCGACGGGTCCAAAATTCATTCCCATCCCTGCCCCGGCGGGTACAAGTCTAAAACCATCCTCGCCCCACCTCCCACTTGGATATCCAACCCCACCTAATTCCCACCCAAGACCCACCTAATCTCCGCCTCTCAAATACACAATCCAACATAATTAATACGGATTACAATCATAATAAAAAAAAATTTAAAAAAAAAAACATTCTTAATATTACACACGTTTTGTTTATAATATAAGTGTAGTACAAAATATTATAATTTATATTTTATTTCACATAATTATTTTATAAAATAGTATAAACGTATATAATTTTCTTTTTAAAGATATATAGATGTAGGTATGAGGTGGGGATGAGGCGGGTACGAAGCGGGGCGGGGATGGGGCGGGTACAACTTAAAATCCACCCCCGCCCCATCACCCATGGCGGGTATGGTTTTTATCCCCATCCCCGCCCCACCACCCGCCAAACCAAGACCCATCCCCGCCCCAGTGGGGCGGGTCTCCTACTTGACCCGCCCCACTGATATCCCTAGTCGTAAAGCCAATTTCACTAATTTTAGCGTACTTTGTTGTGCTACTCCATGTTGTGTTATTGTGTTTCTCCCAAATAAAGACAACTCAAAGCCTAACACACAATTATGTATTGTGTCGTATCCTGCTATACTTTTTTTCATACTAGGTCATGTCATGCCTTGGGTCGGGCCAAGCCAATCTCATCTTTATGTGGTATACTAAAACTGTCAATTGTCAATTTTCCACAAACTCGGCTTAGCGAGAATCGAATCATTTTTAATCCGTACGTCAATCGAGAATCGAAAAATCGACCGATTTGATTATAAGTCAACCTGGAACTGAACCAACCCAATTTGTTTTTCATAACCATATATGACCCATTAAACTAATTGTAACCTATTATACCTGAATTGTATACAACCCATTCACGTTTAACCTTTTACCCAAATCATTAATAACAAGAAATCATTACAACATGAGGAACCTGAATATACCGGCCCATTTTAACCTTTTATCCATTAAACCTGTATCATATGAACTTTATGAATTAGTACTATTGTAAATTTGTAAATGTCATAACTATTATTGTAAAATTAATAATTAATAAATAACATATAGTAAAAATAATAAATAATAAACAATAAAAAATTATTTTCCTTTATTCTTTATGAGCCCATCGCTTTTTAGGAAATAATAAAAAATTTAGACCCGCTCACTCCCTACCCTTCATTCAAATCCCCAACCCCATCTCCATCTAAATCCCTCATTTTTTTTCTCTCTGTTTTTTTATTTTTTTTGTTAGGTGAACAATTAATGCTGGACTTCAAAGAAGGCTTTTTATAGAAGTTGCAGCAACAAGTTAGATGGTGGCAAAGTTGGCGGGAAGCTAAAATTTTTTAAACCAATTTCTGAAATTTGTTGAATTTTTGTGAGGGAAATTGATTGACTTTGTAAAGTTTTGAATTTGAATGAAATAAAAACAAATTCTGCAACTTTTAATTTGACTTTTGGTGTTTTCACCTGTTTTGGCGCAATATGAATCTTATCCCAAAATAAAATGGCGGCATGCAACTCTATAGTAGAATTTACAGCTATTTCACCAAATGCCATATAGTACTTTAATAATTCACTAAATGCCATAAAGGTTTTCAAAATTCACCAAATGCCACCGAGTTTTAAAAAAATTTCACTGAGTGCCACTAATGATTAACGGCCGTTAACTCCATTAGTAATTAGGGGTTAAGCGTGACACATGTCACGATATGATTCGTTCATTTTAATCATTTATTTAAAAATAAAATAACTTTTTTTTCTTGATTTTCGTAACGAAATTGTACGGGTAAAGTTTTGGGGGTTCCTTTGAACCTCTATGGAATCAAATTAAGCTCGGAACTGGCAAAAAAAATAACATAAATGCCTCGTTTTGTGCGTCAAAAAATATCTCGATTAACAAGTCATTTTTTTTAACTTTGAAAATTGATCAGGTAAGATTTAGAGGTTATTTTATTCCTTTTATGGATTCAAATTAAGTTCGGAATTGGCAAAAAAATAACATAAATGCCTCGTTTTGCATTTCGTTTTTTTTAACTGTGTAAATTGTCAAGGTAAGGTTTTGGTGGTCATTTGGGCACTTTATGGTCCAAAATAAGCTCGAACTTGGCAAAAAAATAATGTAAATACCTTGTTTTGCGTGTTAAGATCGTAATTTTTTTACCGTAAAAGTTGCAAAACGGAGCATTTACGTTAATGTTTTGCAAATTATGAGCTTAAATTACATTCTTACAGAATAAAAATGATCCCTAAAATCTTAACCGGTCAATTTAATGATTAAAAAATGACATGCTAATCGAGATATTTCTTGACACACAAAACAGGACATGTACGTTATTTTTTTTTGCCAATTTTGAGCTTAATTTGGTCTTATAAAGGCTCAAAATAACTTCCAAAACCTTACACAATTAATTTTCATGGTTAAAAAATAATGACTCGCTAATCGAGATATTTTTCGACACACAAAGTAGGCCATTTGCGTTATTTTTTGTCAATTTCGAGCTTAATTTGAACCCATAAAGGATCAAAATAACCCCCAAAACTTTACCCGAACAATTTTTGTCACAAAAATCGAGATTTTTTTAATTTTTATTAATTAAAATGAAGCAATCATATCATGACATGTGTCAAGATTAGGGATGTCAACGGGGTGGGGCGGGGCATTCCCATCCCCATCCCTGCCTCATATTTTCATCGTCATCCCCATCCCCATCCCCACGGCGGGTCTGATATTTATCCTCATCCCCGCCCCGACGGGTCCAACCCTAAAACCATCCCCACCCACCCCCACGTGGATATCTATCCCCACCTCAGCCCCACCTAGTCCCCGCCACAAACCCACCACAAATTATATAATTTTGCAATGAATTTGTAAAGTGTAGCCCAAATATCAAAATTTAATTTGTATAAAAAAAAACTACAACAAATTAAATATTAATTTACATAATAGAAATTTATGAAGTTATGAATCAGTTAGTACATCTTCAAACTTGTTCCAATTTTGACATTCCAAGATTTATATTCTTCCTCCAATTCTTTATCCTCTTTGAATTCTCCGAAGTCTGCAAATTCATGAAATAATTGCTCTAATCAAATAGTCAACATATACAAGTAATTATTTAGGCATTTATGTAGTAAGTTAATTGGATGTTCAGAACATTCAAGCTAACATATAACTACTTCGTATTTTTGTAGCAACTAAGATACATGTATTCATTTTTTTTTTTTTTTGACAAGTAAGATAAATGTATTCATGTACAATATAGTTTCAAACAATGTATAATTTGGTTGATTTCTTAGTTAATTTGTCAAATTATTTGTCATTTTTTTAATGTAAAGGAGAAAAAAAATATTGGGGAAAATAGAATCAAAACTTAAATAAAAAGAGAGAGAGAGAGAGTACATACCGAAGAGTAAGAAGAACAATGTGGAGGAGCAGCCTCATATTTCATAACAGATCTTGATCTTCTCATTGGAGAGGAATTGATGGGGGAGCGGGTGCTTGTGTTTTGTGTGGGCTAGAGACCCTAGAGTAGTGTTATGTTTTAGGGTTTATTTGAGAGAGAAGTGAATGAGTGAAAATATCTACAATAAGTAATTTAGCTTCATTGTCTAGAAACTTCAGTATTGTATACTATAGTATTTTTTTTATTGTTGTATTATAATTTAATTTTTAAATAGGAATAGGTGGGTATAAGGTGGAGCGGGGCAGGTATGGGGTGGGTCAGGCGGGGCGGGTATGGGGCGGGTCAAGCGGGGCAGGTATGGCTTAAGATCCACCCCCGCCCCACTACCCCTGGCGAGTATGGTTTTTATCCCCATCCCCGCCCCGCCACCCGCTAAACCTAGACCCATCCCCGCCCCGATGGGGCGGGGATAGGGAGGGTCTCCTACTTGACCCGCCTTACTGACATCCCTAGTCAAGATTAAACCCTAGTGACTAACGGAGTTAACGACCGTTAGTCATTAATGGCACTCGGTGAATTTTTTTTAAACTCAGTGGCTTTTGGTGAATTTTTGAAAACTTGATGACATTTGGTGAATTATTAAAGTGCTCAGTGGCATTTGGTGAAATAGCCGTAGAATTTAAGGTGCCCCTCCCCCCCTCCCCCCAATCGCTAACTGCTAGGCCCACTTAGTTTTTCTGCAATATAAAATTACAAAAGAGCATCTTCTCTACAATAATAAACAAATATTTAAGAGTGGGGTATAGCTTAAGTGGTTAGAAACTTAGAACTCCCCTCCCGATTTAAGGAGATTTTGGGATTGACTCTTATCACCTACCCTTGTGACTCTCTAAAAAAGAAAAAAAAACATTTAAAATGGACTCTCTTGTAATTTTCTTAAACTACGTGTCCACTCCCACGTTTCAAGTATTATGGGATGGATGAAGTAATAACTAATTCTACTCTGCCTTAATGAAATATGTCCTGCCTAGATGCTCAAAAGAACAGGACCTTAGTACACTTTATTTGTTACTCCCTTCGTACTTTGTTACTTGCTTCACATTTTTTTTACAGCGGCATTTTATTACTTGTTCCGTTTCCTTTTTTGGAAACTTTAACAATAGTTTATTATTATTTTCCCCCCCAGGCCCTCTCACATCATATTTTAGTATTTTTCATATTCTCTCTTTTCCCCACTTATACTGAGCAATGTTAACCATAAATAAATAAAATTGTTTGGGTTACTATTTGAATAAAATAAGGTAAAAAAATTTAGGTGATGGTGAATAGTGGGATGAACAAGTACGAATGGTTTGGTTCTCCAATTCATAAAAATTGTTTGTGTACACATGAGATTATTATATTATTATTTATGTATGTATTTTAATTTTTAATAAAAGATAAATTGAGGTGGAATAAGTGAATAGTAACATGAACAATTTTTTGTTGGATTCATGGTTAAGAGGAGGATGTTGGAAATTATTTGTTTGGTTTATGTATATGAGAGAGATAGTATTTTTTTTGTGAATAGTAACATGAACAATTTTTGTTTTTGTTTATGAAACCCTTATTCATGAACATAAAAAAAAATTGTTCATGTTACTATTCACATAAAAAAAAAAATCTCTCTCATACACATAAACCAAACAAATAATTTCCAACATCCTCCTCTTAATCGTGAACCAAAAAAAAAAATTGTTCATGTTACTATTCACCTACCCCACCTCAATTTATCTTTTACCAAAAATTAAAATACATACATAATTAACAATATATTAATCTCATTTGATATGTAATTGATTGTTATTACCGTTAATATAATCATAATTAGTTATGCTCTAGTATTAGGAAATTACGATTAGCGTTATTTGCGTGCAAAATTAGCTAAAATTATCGTAATTAGCGTTGTTAATTGTTTGCGATTAGCATAATTAGCGTTATTAATTAATTCGTTAATTTAAATGCGGAATGCAGTTTTTTTATATTAATTGCGCTTTGTTTGAGGTTTTGGATTATTAAAAACATAATTAGGAATATTTGGATCCATAATTTGTAAATTTTTGGCTAGTTTTGTGGAAGAAATTAAATTAAGATACAAGTTTTTTTTTTATTATTTATTTTTTATTTATTTTTTATTTTTTTTTTTTAAAAAAAAGAAACAATATGGTTTCAAAAAGAGGTTATTTTTTAGGTTGTCAAAACTACATCAATATGGGTGTCTATTTATAAAGAATGAAAAAATATGACCGTTGGTAATTATTTTTTTTTAAAAAGAATATGTTAAATGTTATTAACGTTACAAAAAATTATAACGTTAATAATCGTTGCAGATCCAACGGCATGCATGGCGACACGTGGCGCGCTCTGCATGCTACCAGTGTCACTATTCTTTTATTTTTTTTAAATTCATGTGACTTTTGCTTAAAAAATCACCAAAAGCAAATGTTTTGTCAGACAAACAATTTCCCACAAATGGTTTGGTTTTCCAAACCGTTCATTGTTGTTCACCACACTATTTACCAACAATTGATTTTTTTTAATACTATTTTATGTAAATAGTAACTCAAACAATTTACTTTATTCATGGTTAAGGGGTCTCTTAGACCACTCTCATTCATGAGGAAAAAAAAATGTCATTCTCTCTACCTACTTTCTCACTCCACTTTCCCACTTTTCTTCATGGACATTTTATTTTAATAACTCCTCACACACTCATAGGCTAAAAAGAAAACCCACACCACTTTCTCTCCTACATTTTTCTTTCTCCTACACTATCCAATTATATGATTTTAGAGCTAGGGGGCCACGGGTACTGTAGCATTTTATTTCTGCCATTTTCATGGGCATTTGACAATCTCCTCATGGACATTTTCTTTTTTGCTCATGAGTGGGATGCCATTTTTACCACTTCTACCATGATATTCTCCTCATGGATATTTTTTTGCCCATGAGTGACTGCTCTTAGAGCATCCTTATTCATGAACATAAAAAATATTGTTCATGTTACAATTAGTGATGGCAATAGATCCGTATTCGACCCGAATCCGCGGATCCATATCCGTTTTCACGGATATGGATTTTGTAAAATTAGACCCAACGGATCCGGGTCGGATACGGATCCTGTCTTGAAAAAAAGGATCTGGATACTGGTCTAACCCCAATACCCGTATCCGAATCCGTTTACCCGTTTTTTTTATAAAGAAAAATAATTTTTAAAATACAAGCTCAGCCCACATCTAACTCTAACTCTACCAAACCCTAAAATCTCACACTATCACACACTCTCTAACTCTCTTTCCTGACTCCCTGTCTCTCCCAAATGACACCTTCACTCCGCAACTCGCAAGTAACTCCATCAGCCTAACTCCGGCGACCATTAGTCCAACACTCCAGCAGTCCAACCCATCCTCTCTGACGACTTCAAGTAGTTATAGTTCCTGAATTCTGGTTTAATTAATCTTCAAATTCTTTACTTTATGTTTGGTTTTATTAAAGCAATTGTTTTCATCTTAATGCTTAATGATTTGTAACTAGTCTGCAATTCTTCTTCATGTTTTAATTTTCCTTTTGTCATTTAGTTATTGTAAATTGTAGTTATTTTGTGTTGATTAATTATGTCGTTGTAGGGAATATTTCAAGCATCCCACACTTGAGACCCACTGTGATCATACACTTAAGCATGGTGGCGTCCAAAGGGAAGAAAGCTAGAGCAAAAGATTCACCAACAAGTTTTAAGAACTTGTAAACTGTTCACAGGGTGAAGGCTACACCCCTTCACGATCCAAAAGATTGCTAACTCCATAGTAGTCTTGAACCATGACCGGATATTCGGGGATGAAGGTACAAATCCAACCTAAAAGAGATTGAACCTGCCCTAAAAATAGGCCTCTACTTTAATCTTCTCATGTTCATGTGCGTTTTCTAACTAACATACAATCAATATATTAATCCTAAACCTGGTTAATCTATGTTAGTTGATATTAATGCACAAACAAATCTATTATTGGCGATCACTTGAATTAAAACCACATTAGCCTAAATAAAATTATTAATTATCTTATTAAGCGTGATTTCAAGTACAAATTACCTTTAAACCCGCAAGAGAGGCGTGATCAAGCAATAACAATAATATATCAAGCAACATCATAATATTGATACAACAAATCATGATCACCAAAATAATCTCAATAAAGCATAATATAATTAATATTAGCAAGATCCTAGGCATGATACTAACATGATTAATAACAAATCCTAGCATGTCACTAAGCAATAAAGATCAAATCTTTAGCCCTAACATGATACTAGCTTGATAGAAAAAATAGGAAACAACCTAAGCATGATATTAGAAAGCAATAAATAACATCCTAACATGATACTAGGAATTAATATAATATAAACATGCTTTCTAAAAAATATAACAATAAAATTACTCACTTTGTTGCCTCGTATCTCTTTCTATCAAAACAATGAACACGTTAGTAACTTCAATGAAAATATTAAATCAAACAATTAATTTAAATAATTGAAATAGGGATTTGGGACCAAACCCTCAAAAATTATCAACCTTTCACGTCTAGGAAGAAGGCAACTTCGAGCTTGACTAGGTGTATTCGAATCTCGTGAATGAGGAATGATGTATTTTAAAAAGGCTAAGTTTAGAAAGAGGGAGAAAGAATAAGCTTCTAGCTTAAAGAGAGAAGAGAAAGATGGTGATTGTTGGTGATCAAGCTTGTTGATGAAATTTGATGATCAAGCTTGTTGATGATTGAAAAAGGGGTGATGTGAATTCTATTTATATGGAAAAAAGAGGGTCGAAGGATTAAGAAAAGAATCCGAATTCGAATCGGAATAAAACTCGATGGACAGTAGTTTTTGCGGTTTTTGTTTTTATCATGATTTTTGATCCAAAAATCGAAATAAGGCAAATAATATGTCATTGGAAAGATATTGAAGTCTAACTTCCAACCCAATTGGAATCAGATTAAAATATTTTGTAGAATAAAAGATATGGCCGAAATAGTGGGATGGTGTCAGTTTTGGATAGAGTTTCGTATTTCTTTCATATCTTTTCCGTTATAGTTCGGAATTAATATTATAATATATCCAACCATCTAAAATTTGGATAAAAAATATGAGGCACAAAAATAATATCTGAACATATTTTATTTCGCACAGAACAAAGATTCTCAAAAAGAGGAGTTTTATTCAATTTTAAAGTCTTTTATCTTATCTTTCAAAAAAGGATAATTAAAATCTCTTAGAAATTTATAGAAGCTTCTCATTAATCCTAATTAGTTTAGGAATGAGATTAAAGCCTTTGGACCCTCCACATGATCATTGGGTCGTAGGTAAAATCCGATTTGGGCTCAGTTTAGTATTTTGGCCATAACTTCCTCATTATTCATCAGAATTGGGCTTATAATATATCGTTGGAAAGATCTTTTTAAGTTCCATGCAACTACATAATTATTGGACCCGTATTATGGACTAAAATAAATTAGGTTGGACGTTTTTCATAAATAGGATACGAAATGAATGATTTTCGAAAACAGAATGAATTATTTTTAGTAAAACATTTTAGAAAACAAAAGACATCACGAGACTCTTCAACATTTCACCTTACTTGATATCAATGACGTGAAAGGTACTCATCACTGGGTTTGGTTTTTGGGGAGACACAATCAGGTGTCTATAGAAGCCCCCACTTTAACTGAGTTTGGAGAAACATAAGTTTCGAAACAAAAGTCAAAGTAGTGATAGGGACGGAGAATGATTCCAAACGTTTTGCAATCCTAAATCATTCTTGTAACACCGATACCTGCAAACTAGAGTTAGTTAAACAGATAAAAGAGTTAAAAAACGCGTATCTTCCACCGTCGAGTACACGTATCTGGAGTCACCGATTTTATTGCTGCATTTATGACGACCTTCCTCAAGCCAGGGGATATCGCCGAAGACCGCTCCGCTTGTAGTTGTCTTCAATCAATTTGCTGCGATAGTCCTCCGCAAGCTAGGGAACACCATCGAAGATTGCTCCGCTTGTAGCGATCTTCTGTTGTTTTATGACCATCTTCCGCAAGCTAGGGAATATAGTCGAAGATAACTCTACTTGTAGCTATCTCCTGTTTTTTGTGACAATCTTCCACATCCTAGGGAACATCGTCGAAGGTGACTTTGCTTGTAGTCATCTTCAATTGTTTGTGACAACCCTCCATATCCTAGGGAACGTTGTCGAAGACCATTCTGCTTGTAACGATCCTCAGTTTTGTTGTTGTGACAATCTTCCACATCCTAGGGAACATTGTCGAAGATCTGCTGTTACATCACGAGCTATTTTCTTGAATCATGGTGACAACCTTCACAATCATAGTGAATGTCGTCGAAGACCACCTCATCATGAACCGTTCTTCTCAAATCTGGGTGACGACTTCCACAATCATAGCGAACGTCGTCGAAGATCACCCATCTCATGCTATCTTCTTAAATCAAGTGACAAACCCCACAATCTTAGCGAAAGCCATCGAAGATCGCCCATCTCGTGCCATCTTCTCAAATCTAGGTGACAACCCCCCACAATCTTAGCGAAAGCCGTCGAAGATCGCCCATCTCGTGCCATATTCTCAAATCAAGTGATAACCTCCTCAATCATAGCGAAAGCTGTCGAAGATCGCGCATCTCGAATCGTCCTTCTCAAATCAAAGCGAGAGCCCCTTTAATCTTAGAGCCTCCTGTCGAGGGCTTCTTCATCTTGAGTCTTCAAATTTTCTTGTCCTTACACCTAGAAGTAATTGACCTTTCCATCTTTGGAAAATTCATTTTAAGAACCATATCTAAGATTCTTAAAGTCTTTAAATTGGTTTGTAGAAATCTTCCATCCTATGAATTCTTTTTTATTATAATCAATCACTACTCAAATGTTCTTAATCAATTTTCAAATTTGCTTCATTTGATCGTCATCAGGCCGATCATCAATCAAGTTGTAATCGAGCTGACTACTAATCAAAAGTGTAATTTTTTAAAGGTGCTCATTTAATCAAGATATGATCATTATCAGGCCGATCATTAATCAATACTGTAATCGGGCCGATTACTAATCGAACAACTATCAATTGCTCAAATGCTCATCAAAAGGCTCAAATGGATTAGTTACAGTCCAACCAATCCAAGTTGTGAGACCATCGAAGGCTAACGCCGGCAAATCAGAGCCATCGCGCAACGACAGGTCTATCACACTGCGTCATAGTGTATCGCGCTGCGTTAGGGAGCCTCGTGTTGCGTCAGGGAGCATCGTGCTGCGCCAAGGTGCATTGTGCTGCGTTGGGGTGCATCGTGCTATGAGGTTTATATTGAAAAGCGCTTGAACCTAAGTTAGAGCTTTTTCTGCTCGTTCAACTTTGGACTTAGCGTACCTGCATCTATATTTTGGACTATAGGACTTTGCCCATGTTCTTCTTAGGGTTGAACTAAGGCTTGGTGCTATTCAACTTATTGTGTGAACTCGACTTAATGTGTTTTGACACATATATCTCATGACTCAAGGTGTAAGACTCCACTCGACATGATATGACACAACATGACTTAATGTACATGACTCGTGTGTACATTGTATTGTGATGTGCTTGACTCAAAATGCAGAAAAGTAAAAATTTTCCGTCATTTTTGTGGAGGGTACTGTAGGGAATATTTCAAGCATCCCACACTTGAGCCCCACTGTGATCATACACTTAAGTATGGTGGCGTCCAAAGGGAAGGAAGCTAGAGCAAAAAAGTCGCCAACAAGTTTTAAGAACTTGTAAACCGTTCACAGGGTGAAGGTTACACCCCTTCACGATCCATGAGATCGCTAACTCCATAGTGGTCTGGAACCATGACTGGATATTCGGGGATGAAGGTACAAATTCAATCTAAAAGAGATTGAACCTGCCCTAAATAGGCCTCTACTTTATTCTTCTCATATTCATGTGCGCTTTCTGACTAGCATACAATCAATATATTAACCCTAAACCTGTTTAATCTATGTTGGTTGAATATTAATGCACAAACAAATCTATTATTGGCGATCACTTGAGTTAAAATCATATTAGCTTAAACAAGATTATTAATTATCTTATTAAGCTTGATTACAAGTACAAATTCCCTTTAATCCTGCAAGAGAGGGCGTGATCAAGAAACAACAATAAATATCAAGCAACAATATATATTAATACAAAAAAGCATCATCATAACAATCTCAATCTCATCAAAGCATAATAATAATAACAAGATCCTAGGCATGATACTAACAAGATTAATAACAAATCCTAGCATGTCACTAAACAATAAAGATCAAAGCTTTATCCCTAACATGATACAAACATGATATAAGAACTAGGAAGCAACCTAAACATGATACTAGAAAGCAATAAAAGCACCCTAACATGACACTAGGAATTAAAATAATATAAGCATGCTTTCTAAAGAAATAGAGCAATTAAACAACTTACTTTGTTGCCTCGTATCTGGTGGCTTTGTTATTAAAAAAAAACCGCCCCCCTTTATAAACCCCTAACCCTTACTCTCTCTCTCCTCAGCCGCTCTCCTCTTTCCCCTCTCCCCCTTCTCTCTCTTCTCTGTTCTCAGCTCGTCTCCTTTTTTCTCTTTGATCTCATCTCCTTCTCTCTCCTGTTCTTCTCCTTCGTTCTACTCATTCTCTCTCTTCTCCTTCGATCTCATCTCCTTCTCTCTCTCTTTCTCTTTCATTCTACTCATTCTCGTCTCCTTCTCCTTCTCTATCGTTTCCACCACCATCAAGACCACCACTGCAACAATAACACCACGAAGACCGACATCAACAACACCGATTTTAATCGAGGTTAGGGTTTAATTCGATTTTAATCCAAAATTATTCGAGGTTAGGGTTTAATTTCTGGGTTTAATTCGATTTTGGATTTTAATCGATTTTCGGATTTTAATTCAATTTTTCTCGATTTTTCTGGGTTTAATTAATCGATTTTGGTTTTTAATTCGATTTTTCTGGGTTTAATTAATCGATTTTTCTGGGTACATGCATGCTTTTTTTGGGTTTTTATTTTTATTTTTTTTTATTTTGAGTTTTCTAGGATTTTTTTTTCCGAGGATTTCTGGGTTTATTTGGCTCAATTTTTTTTATTATTATTTTGAGTTTTCTGGGTACATGCATGCGTTTTTTTATTTTGAGTTCGTGAGTTTTATTAATTTTTTTGTTTTAATCGATGTAGGTATATTGATTTAGATGTTAAATCGAAGAATCAAGATGCAGGAATATTGATTTAGATGTTGTATGGGGTTTTTTTCATTTTGATGTTGTAATTTTTTTTTTGATTTATATTGTAATTTTTTTTTGATTTATACGTTGTAATTGTTCGATTATATTGATTTATATTTTAATTTTCTTTTTTGATTATATGTTGTAATTTTTCAATTATATTGATTGATATTGTTCGATTTATATTTTGATGTTGTAATTTTTTTTTGAGTTAGTTGGTCGATTATATTTCAAGTGAAAAAGACAAAAAAAAAAATTATTACATGTACATTGCCACCGGTTAACCGGTGGCATTTATATTTAATACCCAAAAAAAAATAAAGCGGCAATGTTTACTTCCACCAGTTAACCGGTGGCAATACTTGTTTTTGCCATCGGTTCAAAACCGATGGCTTTTCAAGGGAGTATTGCCACCCCCCAAATGCCCAGCGGTTCAAAACCGGTGGCATAGGGGAGTTTTGAACTGGTGGGGAATTGTAATTTTCTACTAGTGTAAAACAACCGCATCACAAGACTTTTCACACTTTCACTTCGTTCGATAATCAAATGACGCGAAAGATATTCATCACTGGGTTTGGTTTTTGGGGAGACACAATCAGGTGTCTACAGGTACCGACTTTATCCCGAAAAAGAAAGACGCGAAAAGGAAGAAGTGAAGTGTTTGAGAGTGCATGTTGAATGAGTTTAGTTAAATGTATGTGCTGATGTTATATCTTATGGTGCAAGGATTTTAACATCCTAGGCTATCTCAATTGTTGACTTGATGATGAAAGTATTTAGGTAACTTAGGCATGGAGGCTAAGTACTTCATACTTTGTGATATAATGAGTGATTCTAAGATTGGCAAGGCATGCCTCAATGTTGTGTTAAGATATCATGACAAAAGGTTCCTAAGGAAAGGTTTATTTGGTCGTGTATCTGTGATGTGTGTGAAAGTGACACTAAAGTTAGGCCGCAAAGGCTAAGTGTATGGAAAAAATATTTTAAAAAGAGTTAAATAGTGGTGACTCTTAGGCTAGGTAAGCTAATGATGTAGGGATCAAGCCCCCAAGTCTAGCTCTAAGTGGATAGGGATGAGCATTGGATATCCCTTGATATGATCATGTATGAATGTGAATATGAATGAGAATGCATTTTTATTAAGGCCGTACCTCAATGTGAGGTTGCCTACGTATCCGTTAGGAATCAGGTTGAACGTAGCTCTAGCCGAACCTCGCACAAGTATGTGTATACCTCAAAGAGGTCTTTTGATGGGTTGTAAGTGGTTAGGCTAAAGGTTGAAGAAGAAGGGGATAAAGGCTCAAGACCCTAGATAAGCCCCCAAGGTGTGCAACATTGCTTTTGAATCTTTGTATTTATATGCTTGAGATTTCTCTCTTTTAAAATCTTTTTTGTTTATATTTTACTCTCTCTTTTTTTTCTTTTGCATTTTTATTTATTTTGATAAGTGAGGGCAATCCTGACCATACGGTCTATCACTCACTTGGCATTCATGTTTCTCAGGTACGGTGCCGAGCACTCGATAAGAGACGCAATCTGAGACGTGTTCTTATCAAAGATATGTTTATATCAAAGACATTGGAACACTTGCCCTTTTGTACATTTTTAAATTGTTATTTGAACTTTTGAAATTTTGGTAAAATTACTCAAGCCTTTGTATTTGAAAATTGTATAAGTTGCACACCACCCCTTCCTAAGGTTAGGTAGATGTGGGTTGAGAAAAGAAAGGTCTATCGTTAGACGAGGCTCAAAGTGGTTTATCAACAAAGGATTGTATATTCGAAAAGGGTAAAGGTTATATGATATGGCTATAAGGGGTGCCTTAAATCACCAGTATACCTTGTGCTTAGTCCGAAGTAGATTTTTTATTTATTTTTTTTTTTTTTTTTTTTTGTGTAATGCAATGTGATGATCATATGTAAAGAAAAGAAAGGCTCAATTTATTAAAAGGAAAAAAGAAAAAATCCTACAAAATAAATCTAAGGAAAATAAAAAGGTGCCTATGCTAGACTTATTTGGGAAAGGAGGAATAAAAAAAAGAAGAGGAGGTCAAGAAATCTTGTCGTTGAAGCCCACCTTGTGTCTTGTGCTTTATCATCACTCGGTCTTCTTGCTAGCTGGAGGTGTAGGAAGCTTGTTATTATCAATCAAATATTGGATAGCCTCTTTTAGCTTCCAACAGCTCTCGGTAGTATGCCCTCTACCTTTATGGTACTTGCAGTGTGCATTTGGGTTCTAATTAGGCAACCTCTTTTCAAGTGCGAGATCTTGAATAGGTCCAATGGGAGTAATGAGTCCCTTGGCATGGAGTCGATCGAAATTAGTATCATAGCTCATCTCAATAGGGGTGAACTCTTTCCTTAGTTTCTTTTTGGGTCCTTGATTATTCATGGCTAAGACTTCATTGAGGTCAAAGGTACTAACATTGTTACTAGAGTAGGTGTTTTCGGAAGAAGAAGGATTGTCGTTCTTCTTTCTTTTCCAGACACTGTTGTTACTATGGTTAGTAGCTTTTTGTTTTGCAAGGTCATCTTCAATGTCAATGCCTATGTTATAGATGGCCTTGAAAGTATTCAAGTTGTGTTGGTATTCCAAATGCTTTGAATACTTCTCTTAGAGGTTCTTGATGAACATTCTTACGGACTCCTTTTCAGTGGGAACCTCTACCATCCTAGAGGAAGTTTCTCTCCATTTGTTGAAAAAGGAAGTGAATCATTCGTTTTCCTTTTGCTTTAGCATCTCAAGTTCCCTATGGTCAGTTTCAACTTGAATGTTGCACTTGTATCTATCAATGAAAGCATTTGTTATAGAGTCCCAAGAAGAGATTTTCTCTTTGTCAAGGGAGAAGAACCATTGTTGACAAACGATTTCTAGAGATAGTGAAAACAACGAGTGGAAAGCTTTCCTATCAATTCCCTTAATATTCATTATAGTTTCGAAAGCTCTTAAATGAAAATAAGGGTTATCAGTTGGTTTTAATTTAGGGATGTCATTGGCGTTGAATTTCTGCGGAAGAAGTTCCTTGTCCACCGAGACCCCTTATGAGCTAATCCCCTAGAATTTGTAGTCATTGGAGATTTTGCTCAAGCTTTCTTCTATTCGCTCAAGGTGTTGTTGTTTTGCAG
Organism: Chenopodium album; assembly: GCF_948465745.1. Classification (NCBI taxonomy): domain Eukaryota; kingdom Viridiplantae; phylum Streptophyta; class Magnoliopsida; order Caryophyllales; family Amaranthaceae; genus Chenopodium; species Chenopodium album. The sequence goes on from NC_137844.1 coordinate 36,573,724, forward strand.
GGTCATTGACTTGAAGAGCGAGAGTTTTGAACATCTCGGTCAAGTTAGTCATGTTTTGTCTTAGGTCATCTACTTCTTGTTGGGAAGCCATTAGTACGAACTTTTTTCTGTGCCTGATGGGTTTGTCGAAGAGTAGAACTTGAACGAACGTGTTGTCCTTGATTAAGCGCCCTTCTCTCCTTGACCAAGTGCTGTGGAAAGGGAAGTCATGGATACTTATAATTAATTGTTTGACTTAAACTCGATTCAACATGCATAAATGGGAAGAGATCATGGAAGAATGAGGGGAATGAAATATATGGGGAAAGCATGTAAGATGAAAGTAGAAGAAAGGTGTGAGGTATGTAATGTACGGAAAGTGATGTGAAAGAACGTGGAAAGCTATAGAAATTTCCGGAATAGGACTGTAGGGAATATTTCAAGCATCCCACACTTGAGCCCCACTGTGATCATACACTTAAGTATGGTGGCTTCCAAAGGGAAGGAAGCTAGAGCAAAAGAGTCGCCAACAAGTTTTAGGAACTTGTAAACCGTTCACAGGGTGAAGGTTACACCCCTTCACGATCCATGAGATCGCTAACTCTATAGTGGTATGGAACCATGACTGGGTATTCGGGGATAAAGGTACAAATCCAACCTTAAAAAGATTAAACCTGCCCTAATAATAGGCCTCTACTTTATTCTTCTCATATTCATGTGCGCTTTCTGACTTACATGCAATCAATAGGTTAACCCTAAACTTGTTTAATCTATGTTAGTTGAATTTAATGCACAAACAAAACTATTATTGGCGATCACTTGAATTATAATCATATTAACCTAAACAAGATTATTAATTATCTATTAAGCGTGATTACAAGTACAAATTCCCTTTAATCCTGCAAGAGAAGGCGTGACCAAGCAATAACGATAATATATATCAAGCAACATAACAAGAATCGTCAATCATAATAATCTCAATCTCATCAAAGCATCATAATATTAGCAAGATCCTAGGCATGATACTAACAAGATTAATAACAAATCCTAGCATGTCACTAAACAATAAAGATCAAGCTTTATCCCTAACATGATACTAACATGATATAAGAAAAGAATAGGAAGCATCATAGAAACATGCATGATATTAGAAATATTAGTTATTACCCTAAATATGATACTAGGAATCAATAAAACATCCTAACATGATACTAGGAATTAAAATAATCAAAGCATGATTCCTATACCAAAATAATAACAATTAAATTACTTACTTGGATGCCTCGTATCTCTTTCTAATAACAAAATACACGCGTTAGTAACTTCAAGGAAAATAATAAACAAACAATTAAATCAAATAATTGAAATAGAGATTTGAGACCAAACCCTCAGAAATTATCAACCTTTCACGTCTAGGGCGAAGGCAACTTCGAACTTGGCTAGGTGTGTCTAGAACTTGTGAATGTGGAATTTTGTAAAAGGGAAAAGTTTAGAAAAAGAATAGAGAGAGAAAGCTTCTAGCTTTTAGAGAGAGAAGAGAATAGATGATTGTGAATGATTAAAAACGAGGAGATACGACCCCTATTTATAAGAAAACAGTCCGGAAACGATAGAAAATACTTCAAGTTCTATACGGAATAAAACTGGCATCTGTTGCCAGGCGACAGACATCAGCGTCAGGCGACAGACGTTAGCGCCAGGTGACAGACTCTATCGTTTGGCGCTAATTAAAAGATAAAACGCGCTTTGTAAGAGGAATCCTCTTCTTAATATGATTAAGCAGCAAATTCCGTGTTTATCAAATTAAAATCGGGTTTATCATAAAACACTTATTTTATTCCAAATAAAACTCTTTGAAAATAATAATTATCAATCCTAATCCCATTAGAAGTTAAAAGAACCTTCTAGATATTCTAGAAGATTAAAATCAATCCTAACAACTTTAGGAATAATAATTAACAGGCCCTCCTCTAGATCATCGGGCCGCATATAAAATTCATTTCGAGCCTAATTTAGTATTTTGACAATAACTTCCTCATTATTCATTGGAATTGGGGTTATATATGTCGTTGGAAAGCTCCTTTCGAGCCCGATCCAACTACACTATTATTGGACCCTTATCATGAACCAAACTAAATTGGACAGGCTATTTTCATAAATAGAGTAAGAAATGAAATTTTTTCGAAAACAGAAAGAAAGAAATTTTAATAAAAACAACCGCATCACTAGGCTTTTCACACTTTCACTTTGTTCGATAATCAAGTGACGTGAAAGGTATTCATCCCTGGGTTTGGTTTTGGGGAGACACATTTGGGTGTCTACAGAAGCCCCACTTTAACTAAGTTTGGAGAAACGCAAGTTTCGAAAACGAAAGTCAAAGTAGCGATTGGGACGGAGAATGACTCTGAACGCTCTGCAATCGCAAATCATTCTTGTAACGCCGATACCTGCAATCTTGCATTAGTTAAACAGATAAAAGAGTTAAGAAATGCATATCTTGCATCGTCGGGCACACGTCTCTAGAGTAACCGATTTTTGCTGCATTTTTGTTGGTGACGACCTCCAGTGTGCCTTGTGAATGCCATCTGAAGGTAACAGTGCTTCGCTATCTTCATTTGCTTGTGACAATCTTCCACAGTGCCTTGGGAACATCGTCGAAGGTGACTGTGCCTCGCCGCTATAAACAATCTCCACTTTACCTTGGGACATCGTCGAAGACTGCTGCTTGTAGCTATCTTCAAATTTGTGGCTTTACCTTGCCACGGCTATGCCTCGCCGCTATAGACAATCTCCTCTTTACCTTGGGACATCGTCGAAGACCACTGCTTGTAGCTATCTTTAATTTCATAGTGATAATATATCGAGGAAAATTATCGAAGACCAACGCTTGTTGATCCTCAGTGTCTTGAATATTTGCTATGTAGATGCTTTGCTAAAATTACTACTGTGCCAGTACCTCGACGCTTTTTGTGAATGAGCCGATACCTTGGCGCTTGTGCTTCTTTGTGAACCATTACTTTGGTGTTTGCAATGAGCCAATACTTAGGCGCTTAAATCTAAGTGAGACGATCATTTGTCAGGTTGATCACTTACTACGATTGTAATCGAGCCGATTACTTAATCATATCAAATTGCTTCTAGGGGTTAACTGGCGTACCAAGGAACCCCAAATTGCTGTATAAGGTCGTCGCACCGGCGCGCGCCAGAGCATGCTGTCGCCAGGTATTTGCTTTGTCGCCAGGTGACAAGCAGTAGCACCAAGCGTGTAGGGAATATTTCAAGCCATTAACCCCAAGCTTGAACCCCACTGTAATCATACACTTAAGCATGGTGGCGTCCAAAGGGAATGAAGCTAGAGCAAAAGAGTCGCCAACAAGTTTTAGGAACTTGTAAACCGTTCACAAGGTGAAGATTACACCCCTTAACGATCCAGGAGATCGTCAACTCCAAAAGGTCTTGAACCAAATAGGGTTCGGGGATGAAGGTACAAATCCAACCTAAAAGAGATTGAACCTGCCCTAAATAGGCCTCTACTTCATTCTTCTCGTATTCACGTGCGCTTTCTGACTAGCATGCAATCAACAGATTAACCCTAAACCTGTTTATCTATGTTGGTTGAATTTAATGCACAAATAAAACTATTATTGGCGATCACTTGAATTATAATCGTGATTAGCCTAAACAAGATTATTAATTATCTTATTAAGCGTGATTACAAGTACAAATTCCCTTTAAACATGTATAAAAGGCGTGATCAAGCAATAACAATAATAATCAATATCAAGCAACATAATAATCATAAAAATTATAATCATGTTAATAATAAAGCTATAATAGCAAGATCCTAGGCATGATACTAACAAGATTAATAACAAACCCTAGCGTGTCACTAAACATTAAAGATCAAAGCTTTAGCCCTAACATGATACTAACATGATATTAGAAAAGAGTAAAAGGCACCCTAAACATGATACTAGAAAGCAATAATAACATGCTAACATGATACTAGGAATTAAACAAATTTAGACATGCTTTCTACAAGAATAGAGCAATAAGATTACATACTTTGATGCCTCGTATCTCTTTCTAATAACAAAATACACGCGTTAGTAACTTCAAGGAAAATATAAAATCAAACAATTAAATTAAATAATTGAAATAGAGATTAGGGACCAAACCCTCAGAAATATCAAACCTTTCACGTCTAGGGCGAAGGCAACTTCGAACTCGGCTAGGTGTGTCTAGATCTCGTGAATGCGGAATTTTGTAAGAGGGAAGGTTTAGAAAAAGAATAGAGAGAAGGAAAGCTTCTAGCTTTAGAGAGAAAGAGAGAGATTGTTGTAGATTATAGATGAATAAAAACGGAGGTTTAGGACCCTATTTATAAGAAAACAGTCCGGAAATAAGTAGAATTTGATAAGGAATAAAACTCCACGCTGTCGCTGCAAAACCGACCTTGTCGCCAGGCGACACGGTCTGTCCCGTGGCGACAAGGCTTGTCACGTGGCGACAGGCCTGTCGTCTGGCGACAGCCTGGACTTCTACGCGCTTTCAACACGGAGTCCACATATGAATCAAAATCGATTTGTAAAGTCCATATGAAACTGAAATCGTATCTTTCATAAAATAATATTTTATTCCAAATAAAACTTTATCAAAATATATAATTATTAATTCTAATTCTATTAGGATTAAAGAGAACCCTCTAGAGAATTCTAGAAGACTATAATCAATTCTAATAACTTTAGGAATAATAATTAACATTGGGCCCTCCCCTAGATCATTGGGCCGCATGTAAAGATCAAACCGGGCCCAGTTTAGTGTTTTGGCCATAACTTCCTCATTATTCATCGGAATTGGGCTTATAATATATCGTTGGAAAGCTCTTTGCAAGCCCCATCCAACTACACTATTATTGGACCCTTGTCGTGGACCAAAATAAACTGTATTGTCTATTTTCATAAAATAGAGTTGTTTTCGAAAACAGAAAGAAAGAATTTTAATAAAAACCAACCGCAATACTTGACCTTTCACACTTTCACCTTGTTTGATTATCATTCGACGCAAAAGATATTCATCACTGGGTTTGGTTTTGGGGAGACACATTTGGGTGTCTACAGAAGCCCCCACTTTGACTGAGTTTGGAGAAACGCAAGTTTCGAAAACGAAAGTCAAAGTAGCGATAGGGACGGAGAATGATTCAGAACGTTCTGCGATCCTAAATCATTCTTGTAACGCCGATACTTGTAAACTAACATTAGTTAAACATATAAGAGAGTTAAGAAACGCGTATCTTGCACCGTCGAGCACACGTCTCTGGAGTAACCAATTTGTTACATTTGTTAAAGACCGCTCTTCTTGTAGCTGCCTCCTATTTCATCGAAAACGACTCTGCTTGTAGTCATTCTTAGCCGCTTGTGACCATCCTCCACATCCTAGGGAACACGATCGAAGATAACTCTTCTTGTAGCCATCTTCAGTTGTTTGTGACCATCTTCCACATCCTAGGGAACACGATCGAAGATAACTCTGCTTGTAGCCATCTTCAATTTTTTGTGACCATCTTCCACATCCTAGGGAACACGATCGAAGATAACTATGCTTGTAGCCATCTTCAGTTTTTTGCGATAATACTCCGAAGAATATCACCGAAGACCAATGCCTGTCGATCCTTTAATGTTCGCTTGAACTTTTGCTTCTGCTATGCTAGTACGTCGGCACTTTTGCTGCTTGTGAACCATTACGTCGGTGCCTTTGCTGTTTATGAACCATTATGTAGGTGCCTCTGCTGTTTATGAACCATTATGTCGGTGCCTTGTAATGAGCCAATGTTTAGGCGCTTTAAGCTAAGTGAGACGATCTTTTATCAGGTCGATCACTTGATTTAATCGTGATCGAGCCGATCATTTTATCATGTCAAGTTGCTTAGAGGTGCTAACTAGCGTACCAAGGAACCCGAAATCGCTGCACGAGGTTCACATAACCATATTATGGAGCCTAGTATTCTGGCGCCGCTCCAGCGCTAGCCGGAACTGATTGTCGCCGCTTTTTCTGCTTGTCGCCAGGCGACAAAATTGTTGTTTGGCGACAGATTCGGGTTTTTTAAATACCCTCTCTCTCTTCTTCATTTTCCGTCGCTGCTGTTCAGTTTTTCGCATTCGCTCAAGAACTTCGATCTTCTCGTTCTCGGTCAATTCTCAACCGAATTCGCTCAAACTTGTTGCAAATCAAAGCTTATTCCATCTATTTTCCTGATCCATGTAAGTTTTATTCTAACTCAAATCGGTTTTTTACTGAATTGTGTGTTCTTTGTTCACGAATTTTCTGGAAATTCGAACATGTTTTTGCTTAATTCGCTTCTTTTGCTGAATTTTATGCCTTGAACTTGCTTGATTATATTTGTGCATTGCCTTGGGAGTGTTTTGAGACTTGTTTGACTCAATTTGGTGAAGAAATGAGCGATTCACCATTGTTGGACCTCTTAAGGCCGTGAAGAACAATGTGATCCGTTCTTGATGTTTTTACTAGTTCTTCTTGTACAATTTGTCACAATATTTGTCATAGTATTGCAAGAAATTGTTTGATTACTTGCAAATGCTCATTATGCTTATGTTGAAATTGTGCTCTGTTTTTGTACTACGTACTCCATGAACATAGTATCATGCGGCTAGGCGAACCTTAGATACCATAGAGCCTCATTCTTTATTATTTGCATAATATAGCATGGTTAGGCAACGCGGCTCTGGTTCTCAGTCGAGGGACGTACGCCAGGAGGACAAGCCCGTCGGCGAGGGTGAGGACCTCTCTACTAGACTTGGACCTCTTCCAGAGTGGGATGAGCACACTCTTTTCTTTTCTCCTGAGCACCACATTTTCGAGCGGGTGCAACGCGGGCTCATCAGCGGGAGGACTCGCCGTCATGGTTCAGGCAACAACGTCATCGGTACGCTATGTAAAGTGTATTTCAGTAGAAACGAGGTGTTGCGATAGCTCTTGGAGTCCTGTGGGTTGACTCCCCTCTTTCGGGCTACTCAGGCCATGTACTCCTATGATGGGGGTAACCTCGTTGTCCGAGCTTTGGTGGAGTTCTTTTGGGACACCACCAACATCTTTCACTTTCCCTGGGGTGAGATGACGGTCACTCCTGCTGACTTCAGTCTCATCACAGGTTCGGAGTTTCGTTCTTCTCCACTGCCATTTGACAGTGATATTACTGTCTACTCACCCATGGTTTCGGAGTTATTGGGTCCGATTGCTGTTCGGGCCCGTGCCGAGGCTCAGTCGGGACAGCTTAGTTCCCGGTGCATCCGCCGTTCTACCTTAGTAGCAGCTTTTGAGGATGATGCGACCACTCGTGAGCAACGGGTGCGCATCTTTGTTCTTATTTTGCTGTGAGGGACCTTTTCTCCTGACAAGGGTAGTCGAGTGCTTCTCTAATACCTAAGAGCTGTTCGCGACCTTTCTCTGGTTGGGACGTACGACTGGGCCAGCTTGGCCTATGCTGACTTTCTTCTAGGCTTGCGACGTTCCTGCCGTCATAGGGACTTGTCTAGAGAGGTCGCACTTTCCAGTTTCTAGAGGGTCATAGAGGTATATTTCCATCCTTTTGAAATTAGCCCTAGACTTGTGCAAGCATTTGCTGACTTTTCCTTATCTATGTAGATTTGGTTCTACGAATACTTCCCCTCGCTTGCACTGGTGAGACCTTCACCTCGCGAGCTTCCCGTTAGCGTTGGTTGGGGAGGTCGTGCTGGCCAGGTCGAGACTACACGCATTCGAGATTTGATCCTCTCGGTAGGTTCTCGTGAACATTTGTTTTTTTGGTATTACTTTTTTGAGTGCATTGATCTTACATAGCTGTTTTGTAGGAGCCTGACGTGGTATACTGACCGTGGGCTGATTTAGCTATACCTGCGCTGGCTGCGCGATATATTGCCGAGCGTCGTTACTTTCAGGGGACGTATGACGCTACAGTGTATCTTGGCGAGAGGGTAGCTATCCAGCACTCCTCGGATGTTTTCGTCGTCCCCGCTTGCCTGCCTCAACATATGTTTCATGAGGCGTTGATGCGTGACTGCGCGAGTCGATCGTCTCCTGGCACTCCCTGGCTATCTCATGTCCATTTAGGGCAGAGTTACAAGGATGACTTGCTGCCCTTGCTAGCACCGGCCCCTGTTTTGTCTGAGGAGGCAGTGGTATGCTTTGGCTTTTATTTCTCTTTAGGTAGCCCCCAAGTGAATTCTTATCTTTTGAATTTTATTTTATCAGGCTGGGCCTAGGGAGTTCGTCCCTCTGAGGATGTCTATCTATTACCAAGGCACGTTCGGACCGATCGAGGAGATGATTCCTCCAGCCCCCGAGGATCAGCGTTTTGTGGAGCGCTCCATTCCTCGTCACTAGACTCGAGTGAGCTTATCTTATTTTCTTGCTTTTGTATTTGTTCTGTATTATCACTGACATTATTCCCTTGACAGTTTTCTCGCGAGGTGGTGATAGCTATGGCGAGGTGTATAGACGCCTTTCGCAGCCAGCTCGTGAGGTTACGGGACCGAGCTACCTGTCGGAGGAACGACGTTGAGGAGGTATCTCTCTTATATTTCTTTTTCATTATATGCTTTCCTTAGTGTCTGACTTGATTTACCTTTGCAGGGACAGCCTATTCCTTCACCCCGCACTCGGTCGAGACCCAAGGCTAGGAGAGAGCCGAGTAGATCTGGCTCTAGGCGTCGCCGCACTTCTGATAGCGGCCGAGGTGGTCGGTCTGAGGCTTCTCCGACCGAGGGCTCGGCTTCACCGGAGGATGTCTTTGCTGGGCCGACGGGCCAAGGAGGTGCCACATCGGCTCCTTCGATGGGTGGTGGGACGTAAGAGGTCGGCTCGTCGTCGCAACAGCCCTTGCAGCCTCAGTCGTTGTTGATGGGTGAGCCTGGGTGGATTGGCCCTGAGCTAAGATTTCCGCCGACTGACGGATCAGGATATGGTGAGGAGCATACTCCCCGGACTACAGCGTTCTTTGATATGATGGGCGTTCCTCATCATTTACGGCCTCCGGCGCCATAGTTTGTACCATTACTTATTTTTGACTTTATAGGACTTTGTCTTTCGTATTATATGACTCATATTGTATATGCAAACTTTTTATATTAAGCTATTTTTATTTTATTTTTCATTTTATGTGCATGTGAGTGTGAGTGTGTGCATCTGTGACTTAATTTTTGCGCAAAAGTTTCCGTCATTTTTATTATCAATGGAGGGTATCCGACTTTCTCCCCCAAAAGAAAAAATGAAAAATAAAATGATGTCGACCAAAAATAAGCCAAAGCTCAATTTAATCAAAAAGGAAGAAAGGTAATATGGAATGGATTTGTATGAGGGTATTGAATAACAGGGTGTAATATGCAAAATCAAAGTCGAATCGAAGTCAGAAAAACGCGGGTTGCATAGCGCGTAATTGTCGCTTGCTCAGACGCGTGGTCGCCACGCGTATCCTTTTGTCGCCAGGCGACAAGCTTTGTCGCCAAGCGACAGTAGTTGTCGTCAGGCGACAAACTTGTCGTTTGGCGACTGACTTGGTTTTCCAAATCCTTACAGAATTCGAAATCTGCCAAAAAAATTGTTTATAAATAGTCCCCAAATCTGTCGATTTCAGTATAAGTCGAACAGATTAACTCAAAAATTAATCATGGCTTTAATTAAAAAGAGTTTTTGTGATTTCACTCGTGAGTGGTGTCGTTCTTTAATTGCTAAGGAGAGAAAAGAACTCGACTTTTTTCATATGGGGGGTATTTATGGTATAAAGGGGGTAGATCTTGATATGGATTTCATTTATACCGCCTTAGAATATTGGGATCCTAATACTCATTGTTTTAGATTAGGCTATGATGAAATTTACCCTTTACCAGAAGAGTTTGGTGCCATTCTAGGATTTCCTCCATTAAATCTTGTGGTAATGCCTTCGGTGAGTGAGTATTATTACAAAGATTATGAGCGTTTCCTTGACCTTAGGGGTAAAGATCTAAAAAACATAGTGCATGGTAATAATGTTGATTTAAAAGAATTTGCACGTTTTTATTTTGATAGACCACGCTCCGAATCTTTTCATGTCTATAGGAGAAGAGCTTTCCTCTTTTGCATGCTTAGCCAATATTTTCTTACAAATGGTAAAAATAATGATGGTCAAGCAATTATAATATCTGTGCAAGAACAAATCGAATCTGGGAGAAATCCAATGCCATTAATTGTTGGAGATACTATGCTTAGTCTTGATGAGTTGAAAAAGAATCCAAAAGCACCTCTTCGAGGCTCTCCAATTTTATTACAGGTAGAAAAATAATATTCTTAATTACAGAAATTAAAAATATATTTTTGTATAGCAATACTGATTATGTGCATTGATTTTTTACAGATGTGGCTCATGGAGAAACTAGAATTGATTAGTCCTCCTAATAATATTGACAAATATACCCCCAATTGCTTTGTTCGGCGAAAGAAGCGTTTCTCCTTGAAGATGGGTCGCCATGAGTGGGGCAAAGTGTTTGCCTGTTGTGACTTCTCCATTAAATGGGTCATTCCCTGGTGGAAGCTTGAAAAGATGATTGGTTGTAATACCCAACCCTTTTGCCGTCTTCCTAGTTTGTCAAAATTGACCTTTTATTATCCCTGCAGAGTAAAGAGACAATATGGGATTGTTCAAACCATTCCTACGGGAGATCTTCGTTGCCCTTATGAATTCCCAGTTTCACAAGAAGTTGAGCGATTTGACGGGTATTGGTGTGCTAAGCCTTTATGGAAAGTGATTACCCAAAAGGCTCCACCTTCTTTGTCTAATGATGTGAAACAATGGTTGACTGGTATATCTCAAAAGGACCGAACCAAAATAGAGAAGACCAATGTGAAGACTCGCCTTGGTGACAAGAAAATGTCTGCTAAGGAACGCCTAGGTGAAAGAGTTGAGTTTAAGACTCCTGTGACGCCTAAAAAGAAGAGTGCTAAGAAAGACAAAGGGAAAAGAAAGGTGGACTCTTCAAAAAATAAGGTTTGGGTAGAGAAGAAGCATGGAGTTTTAGTTGTGGAAGAGACTATCCATACTAAAATCGAATGTAGAGCCTCTAATGGATGTCTCTTGGCAAAAGTGATGGATGAAGATGAAGCCTCTGACAAAAATTGGAAAATGATGAAGAAAGAAAAGAAAGATTAGAGTATTGCTTTTCCTTCGATTTATTAGACATGTTAAGTTAATTTTAATTTTTTAAGCTTTATTTAAATTCCATCAATGATGTAATTCTTTTACTTATTAATGCAATTTTAGCTTTTTAATTAAATTAACTTTACATTTGTTCATATGAAGTAATGAAAACAACTTAAAATATTTTTTCCGAAAAATTTCTTCAAGTACGGAAGTCGAAAAAATTTCTAGAATGCACCGAAGTTGTCCAGATATACGCAGAAAATTGGCGTCGCTCATACGAGTCTGTCGCCAAACTTTTGCCTTGTCGCCTGGCGACACGCTTGTCGTCTGGCGACAATTTTTTTTTTCGATGCTGGGACGCGAAATGCTTGATAATTAAAGTGGCCGCACCCTTTTTAAAGGGTTGCCTACGTATCCTTTCTTAAGGAATCAGGCCAAACGTAGCTCTCTTGAGTGTCCTACTCAAGTAATTATGGGTAGTACTTCTTACGTTGGTCAAGATTGGTCATGTTTGAGAATTCATTGCCGTCCATGTCGGTTAACTAAGCTGCGCCTCCTGACAGGATTGTTTTGACAATGTATGGTCCGGACCAATTGGGCCTGAATTTGCCTCTTGGATCCAACACATTCTTCTTTAGTGCTTTTAGTACCAGGTCTCCAACCTTGATGTTTCTTGTCTTGACCTTTTTGTTGAAGTGTCTAGCCATACGAGTTTGGTAGCATTGGGTATGATGTAGAGCTTCTAGTCGTTTTTCATCAAGTAGAATTAACTCTTCATACCGTGCTCTAGTCCATTCAACTTCATCGAGTTTACTTTCTAACGCAATGCGTATAGAAGGTATTTCTAGTTCTACAGGGTGTACGACATCCATTCCATAGACTAAAGCGAATGGCGTGTTTCCTGTTGACGTTCGAATTGACGTGCGATAACCCTAAAGTGCAAAATGGAGTTTGTTAGGCTAATCCTTGTAATTTTCTGTCATTTTCTCGATGATAGTTTTTAAATTTTTGTTAGCTGCTTCAACTGCTCTATTTGCTTGAGGTCTATAAGGGGAAGAATGGTGATATTGAATACCATACTTTTGTAACAATTCTTCACATTCGGCTTGAAAGTGAGTTCCATTGTCGGTTATCATCTCATGTGGGACTCCATACCGACAAATTATGTTCCTTTCGATAAAGAGTGCTACATGTTTTGCAGTGAGTTTAGCATATGATTGTGCTTCTACCCACTTTGTGAAGTAATCGATTGCTACCAAGATGTATTCGTGACCTCCTGTTCCAGGAGGTGTGATTTTTCCAATTATATCGATTCCCCATGTTGAGAATGGCCATGGTGAGGTGTAAGTGTAGAGAAGGGATGGAGGGATATGTTGTAAGTTTGCATAAATTTGGCACTTAGGGCATCTTTTTACATATTGATGACAATCCCTATTCATGGTAGTCCAATAATATCCTTCTCGCATTATCTTTTAGACTAGCATTTTACCATTAACATGTGTTCCACATACTCCTTCGTGGACTATTCTCATAGTTCTTTGAGCGTCCTTCTTGCCTACACATAATAGGGCTCGACCTTTAGGTACTCTTTTGTGTAGCTCATCATTTATGAGTACGTATTGGGAAGCCAAAAGTCTCAAAGCTCGTTTTGCTCTTTTGTCAGCATGAGGAGGGTATTCTCCTTTGGTGACATAATTGAGTATGTCGGCATACCATGATTCTTCTTCTTCTTCTTCTTCTTCTTCTTGGATTGTTTCATCATCCTCTATAGCTTGAATATATGCTGGTTTGTGTCTTTTCTCTATTGTTAGAGGCATTTGCTCAATTTCCTTAGGAATCCTAACCATTGAGGCTAGTCTTGCCAAGGCATCGGCAAATTGATTTTCTTCTCTAGGTAGATATGTGTATTCCACCTTTTCCAATTGATCGGTGAGAGTTTCCAGATAGGTTTGGTAAGGGGCTAAGCTTTCGCTCCTTACTTTCCATCTTTTGGATATTTGGTTGATGATCAAGGAAGAATCTCCGAATATTCGGAGTTTCTTTACACCCAATGCTAAAGCTGTTTCGAGGCCTACCACGCATGCTTCGTACTCTGCAGCGTTGTTGGTAACGTCGAAATCTAACTTAATTGAAATTGGAATATGCTCCTCTTTAGGTGATATTAATAGGACTCTTACGCCACATCCCTTTTGGTTTGAGGCTCCATCGAAGTATAAGGTCCAAGTGTCATCTTCCGTGACCATTAAGTCTTCATCTGGAAATTCATTGTCGTGTATTGGTGTCGAATCTTCTATTGGAAAGTCCGCTAAGAAGTCCGAGACTACAGATCCTTTAATAGCCTTTTGAGGCATGAACCTTACATCAAACTAGGCTAGGTTGACTATCCACCTTGATATGCGTCCGTTAAGCGTGGATTTCTCGAATAAGTACCTGAGAGGATCCATTCGTGACACTACAAAGACTGTGTGAACAAGCATGTAATGTCTTAACTTGGTTGTGGCCCACACCAATGCGAGGCACAATTTCTCGAGTGGTGTATAGCGTGCTTCATATTCGAGCATCTTTTTGCTTAGGTAGTAGATGTCGTTTTCTTTTCCTTCTACTTCTTGTGCGAGCATAGCTCCCATTGTTTCTTTGGTGACTGTTAAGTACAGCCTTAGAGGAATTCCTGGAAGCACGGGGCTAATACGGGAGGATTGGCGAGATAGGCTTTGTTCTTCTCAAAGGCTTTTTGACACTCGTCGTCCCATATTACTGGCGCATTTTTCTTAAGCTTCTTGAATATTAGTTCACATATTGTTGTTAGCTTAGATATGAACCTACTTATATATTGCAACCGGCCAATAAATCCTCGAATTTGCTTCTCGATTTTGGGCGCTGGCATTAACATGATTGCTTTAATCTTGGTTGGGTCTATCTTTATTCCTCTAGAGCTTATGACGTATCCCAAGAGTTTGCCTGAGGTTACTCCAAAAGTACACTTGGATGGATTCAACCTCATGTTGTATTTTCTTAGCCTCTTGAAGAATTTTCTTAAGGCCTCTTGATGTCCTGGACGATCTCTAGATTTCACAATCATGTCGTCCACGTATACTTCGACTTCTTTGTGCATCATGTCATGGAGTAGGGCAGTTGCTGCTCGTTGGTAAGTCGCACCCGCGTTTTTCAACCCGAATGGCATTACCGTGTAACAGTAAGTACCCCAAGGTGTTATAAATGTTGTTTTCTCCATGTCTTCCTCGGCCATGAGGATCTGGTTGTACCCTGCATATCCATCCATAAATGAGAGAAGTGCGTGATTCGCTGTATTATCTACCAAAATATCGATGTGTGGTAAAGGGAAGTCGTCCTTTGGACTTGCCTTATTTAGATTTCGATAGTCGACACACATTCGAACCCTACCATCCTTTTTTGGAACTGGGACTACATTTGCAACCCATTCGGGGTATTTGGATACCTTGATAAAACCTGTAGTTATTTGCTTTTGTACTTCTTCTTTTATTTTAAGAGCTACGTCGGGTTTCATTCGACGCAACTTTTGTTTTACAGGTTTCATTCCTGGGATTAGTGGTATAGTGTGTTGAGCTATTTCTCTATTAATGCCTGGCATATATTCATATGACCATGCGAATACATCGATGAATTCTTTAAGTAGATTAATTAAATTGGTTATTTCATCTTTGTTTAACGTGAGTCCGATTTTAACTTCTCTTTTGATGGTTGGATCTTTTGAGATATCAACCGTTTCAGTGTCCTCAATTATTGATGTCTTATTTTCAAGTGTTTCCATTGCTTTAATAATTTCTTTGTCATTTTCATCGTTAGTTAAGCAATACTCGTCATCTGGAGCTAAAGAGAAACACGAGGAATAAGGGGAAGAAGACATATTATTAAACTCAGAAATCATTACATCGAATAAAGAAATGTCCGTTGGTACTTGATTACTAACTATCCTAGGAGTAGGTGATAAAATAGAAGAATTAGAGAGAGGTGCTACAACTAGAGACTTAGAGGACTCGATAAGGGAAGACTCAGACTCAGACTCAGACTCAGACGATTCTTCGAACATTGGCCCTTGTCCTGTAGTTATTGAGATCTTCTTTCCGTTTGCAGTAGTTACTTTTACCGTCTTGCACCATCCTCGCACTAAATCCTCTGCTGGAGTGATGAGCTTGGAGGGATCAAAGTTCTCGCTTTGTAGGACTGTTTGAATGAGTGAAGAGTTATCCTTTATGTATCTTGGCTCATTCTTTTCTTGTCCAAAGAGAAGTCCCATGACGTTAAATTCAAAGCATGGGGTGCTTTTTCTTTATGTATGGGAGTTGGAATCTCATCTAGAAAGCAACAATCCAGAAATATTTCAAACCCAGGTTGTCTTATGCCGTTTACAACGAAGGGTTCTGGAAATTCGTAACATGGATAATCTTCTCCCTCTCTTATGAACTGTCCATTTAAGGTAAGAGGGTATTGATCCATTGGGATTGCTTTCTTTTGTGCGCGAGCATTTCTACGTGATTTTGATTTTTCCTGGGCTCGCTTTAGATCTGCGAGAGTCGGTTTGAAACCAAGTCCGAAAGTATCTAATTTAGGGAGGCCAGGTAGTCCCATCTGTTTTGCTATCCCTTTCTTTTTTCCTAGGGTCATTCCAGGGAAGTGTCCTTGTTTTCTCAGGATAGCATTGGTTATCATGTTTGAGTGGAGGTCGTAGAGAAGAGGGGTCCTTTCATCTTCCTCGATCAAGGAGACCTCTTCATTAAAGCCCCACAGATCTTCATCATTCTCATCGTGCTCCACATTGATTAGTGGGTTTTCTACTGTTTTGATCCTCATAGGTGAAGCATCGATTGTAATTGGTACTCCTCCAACTATGGCTTTCACTTGTTGGTGAAGAGATGAAGGGATGGCCTTGAGGTCATGAAGCCAAGGGCGTCCCAACGGTAAGTTGAACGAAGCCTTAATATCTACCACTTGGAATGTGGTGGCATGCTCAATTACTCCCGTCGTTATTTTCATGGTAATTGTGCCCAATGCTTGGCGACGTGAGTTATCGTAAGCTCTTATCCCTTGTGTTGATGGAGATAAATCTTCATCCCTTATCCCCAACATCCTTGCAGTCCTAAGTGGGCAAACGTTAATTGCCGATCCATTATCTACAAGAGTCATAGGGACGTTCATTCTCTTGCAAATTACTGTGAGATTGAGAGCTTTGTTGTGTTTGTCACCTTTCGGCGGTAGATCTTTGTCGGAAAAAGTGATCAAATTAGTAGGACTTGCGAGGTCACTTGTGAGGAAATTAGCCAACCCCTCAGGAGTAGTGTCCGATTCTATCCCTACTTTAGCTAAGGCATCCATGACTACGATTCTATGTTATCGGGATGTAGCTAGAAGTTTCCATACGTTCATTTCGACTTTAGTCTTTTTTAATTGTTTGACAACATCGTTGTCTTCTATGATTGGTATGGGAACTTGTTAAGTAGTGGGAATAGGTTGTGTAGTAATGGGAGGTTGCATTCTCCCGGATCTTGTGAGGACATCTATTGGTGAATCCTCTTCATTCCAAATGTCACCTACTGGGTATATTGTCGAGAGTGGAGTTTCTTCGACGTCCATAAGGTAGACATCCTCATCATCACTATCTGTAGGGAATATTTCAAGCATTATGATCCCAAACTTGAACCCCACTGTGATCATACACTAAAGTACGGTGGCGTTCCAAAGGGAAAGACAAAGAGCAAAAAGAGTCGCCAACAAGTTTTAGGAACTTGTAAACCCAAAAGACAATCCAAAAGGACCATCAACTACTCCATAAGGTCTTGAACCAAACAGGGTCCGGGGATGAGGGTACGAATCCAATCTACAAAAGAAAGGACCCGCCCTATAAAATAGGCCTCTACTTTGTTCTGCTCGTATTCATGTGCGCTTTTCGAATAACATACAAAAATTATATTGAACCTAACCTGTTTAATCTATGTTGGTTGAATATTAATGCACAAATAAGACTATTATTGGCGATCACTTGAATTAAAATCACATTAGCCTAAACCAAATTAATAATTATCTTATTAAGCGTGATTTCAAGTACAAATTCCCTTTAAACCTACATAAAAGGCGTGATCAAGCAATAACAATAATAAATCAAGCAACATAATAATAAACAATAATCATGATAACGATAATAGCATGATAAGGCATAATAAAGCTTAATAATAATAGCAAGATCCTAGGCATGATACTAACAAGATTAATAACAAACCCTAGCATGTCACTAAACAATAAAGATCAAAGCTTCAAACCTAACATGGTACTAACATGATATTAGAAAGGATAAAGGCACCCTAAACATGATTCTAGAAAGCATAAAAAACATCCTAACATGATACTAGGAATTAAATACATCTAAACATGCTTTCTACATTGAAAGAGAGTAATAAGATTACATACTTTGAAGCCTTGTACCTCTTTCTAATAACAAAATACACAAGTTAGTAACTTCAATGAAAATCAATAAAGAATAATTAAAGAATTAAAGAATTAAATTGAAATCAAATTAAATAAAGTTTTGACTAGATTTGGACCAAACCCTCAGAAATTATCAACCTTTCACGTCTAGGGCGAAGGCAACTTCGAACTTGGCTAAGAGACTCTAAGTTTTGTGAATGCGGAATATTGTGTTTGTAAAAGCTAGTTTAGAAATAGAGAGAAAGAAAGAAAAGAATTAAGGAATAATTGAATGTGAATTGATGATTGTGAACTATTTTTCAAAACAGGGATTCGGACGCTATTTATAATGAAAATAATCCGGAAAAATCATAGAATTTGATAAGGAATAAAACTCCACGCTGTCGCCAGGAATTAACTCTGTCGCGACGCGACAATGTCTGTCGTGAGGCGACAGGGTCTGTCGCGTGGCGACAGACTTGTCGTTTGGCGACAACCTGTATTAGCGCGTTTTTCTTCACGCGGAATCCGATCTTTAATTAACTTGATTTACGGAATCCGTACAGAAGATAAAATATATATTTTTAAGATAACAAAACGATATTTTATTCCAAATAAAAATCTATTAAAAATAATTAATTATTAAATCTAATAATATTAGAATTAAAAGGAACCTTCTAGAAACTTCTAGAAAACTATAATTAATCCTAATAATTTTAGGAATAATAATTAACATTGGGCCGTCCTCTAGATCATTGGGCCGTATTTAAAATAATTAACCAGGTCCAGTTTAGTATTTTGGCCATAACTTCCTCATTATTCATCGGAATTGGGCTTATAATATATCGTTGGAAAGGTGTTTTAAAACCCCATCCATCTACACTATTATTGGACCTTTATCATGGACCAAACTAAACTGGTTTGGCTATTTTCAAATAAACAAAGTCATTTTCAAAAACAGAGAGAAAAGAATTTAATTAAAACTAAACCGCAACACTTGACTTTCAAACCACTTTCACCTAATTCGATAATAACGCAATGTGAAAGGCATTCATCACTGGGTTTGGTTTTGGGGAGACACAAATGGGTGTCTACAGAAGCCCCCACTTTGACTGAGTTTGAAGAAACTTATGTTTCGAAAACGAAAGTCAAAGTAGCGATAGGGACGGAGAATGATTCAAAACGTTCTGCTATTCCAAATCATTCTTATAACGCCGATACCTGCAAACCAATCATTAGCTAAACAGATAAAAGAGTTAAGAAACGCGTATCTTGCACTGTCGAGCACACGTCTCTGAAAGTAACCATTTTGCTGTTGCTTCATTTGTTGTTTGTGACAACACCCACAGTGCCTCGTGAACGCCATCGTTGAAGATAACCGTATGTCGTCGTCTTCAAGGTTGTGGCGGTACGTCGCCACGGCAGTGCATCGCCGCTGTAGACAATCTCTTCTTTACCTTGAGGGACCATCGAAGTTGACCTTGCTTCGCCATCTCCACTATTTGTGACACTACCTCGCTACGGCCGTGCTTCGCCACTAGACAACTCCTCTCTATGTTGAGACATTGCCAAAGAATCATTTTACCTATTGACCCTTAATATATTGTTGTTATTATTGCTTTTGTATATTTGTGCCAGTACTTTGGTGCTTTTGCCTTTGTAAACCATTACTTTGGTGCCTCTATTGAACCAATATTTTGGTGCCTTATTTGTTGAACCAATATTTCGGTGCCTCATTATGAGCCAATACTTAGGCGCTTTAAACTAAGTGAGACGATTTTCATCAAGTCGATCACTCAGTGTATTGCAATCAAGCTGACTAAATCATGTCAATTTGCTTAAAGGGGCTAACTGGCGTACCAAGGAACCCAAATTACTAAACTAGACCCACAAAACCATAAGGAGGGGCCCAGCACTCTGTCGCCGCTCCAGCGCTGGCCAAAAATGCCTGTCGCGAGATTTTGCATCTGTCGCCGCGCGACAGGGTCTGTCGCCTCGCGACAATTCTGTCGTTGGGCGACAGAATCGGGGTTTTAAACCCGTCTTCTTCTTCATTTCTATTTCGCTGCTCTGCTTCTCACAAATTCACGAAATCTTCACTTCACTCGTTCTCGCTCATTTCTCAACCAAATTCGCTCAAACTTGTTGCAAATCGAAGCTTTTCTCATCTATTTTCCCGATCCATGTAAGTTTTGCTCAAACTCTACTCGGTTTTTTGACGAATTATGCATTCTTGTTCGCGAATTTTCGAAAAATTCGAAAATATTCTTGCTTAATTTGCTTTGTTTGTTGAATTTTATGCCTTGAATTTGTTTAATTATGCTTGTACATTACCTTGGGAGTATTTTGAGACTTGTTTGACTCAATTTGGTGAAGAAATGAAGGCTTCACCGTTGTTGCACCTCTTAAGGCCGTAAATAACAATGTGGGTCTTTTTTTGCATTTTTACTGCTTTTACTTGTACAATTTGTCACAATATTCATCATATGTTTGCAAGAAATTGCTTATTGGCTGAAAGAACATTTCCATGCTTGTTTGAAATTTTGCTCTGTTTTAGTACTACGTACTCTATTTTGCGAACATAGTATCATGCGGCCTAGGCGAACTTTAGATACTGTAGAGCCTTAAACTTAATTACTTTTACATACTTTAGCATGGCTAGACGACGTGGTTCCGGTTCTCGGTCGAGGGACACGCGTCGAGAGGACGAGCCCACCAGCGAGGGCGAGGACGTGCCTTCTACTTCCAGGCTGGGTCTCATGCCGGATTGGGACGAGCGCACCCTGTTTCATGCGCCGGTTCATCATTTGTCGGAGCGGATCCGACGAGGTCTTGCGAGTGGGAGGACCCGTAGCCATGGCTCGGGTAATTCCACCATCATTTCTCTGTACGACAACTTCATCAGTCGCGATGAGGGTCTTCGTCGTCTTTGGGAGTCATGTGGATTGACTCCCCTGCTGCAGGCCACCCGGGCCATGTTTTCATACGATGGGGGTAACCTCGTCGTTCGAGCTTTGATGGAGTTCTTTTGGGACACCACCAACACTTTTCACTTTCCCTGGGGTGAGATGACAGTCACTCCAGCTGACTTCAGTCTCATTACGGGGCTAGAGTTTCAGTCTACTCCCCTGCCTTTCGATGCCAGTGTCACTGTCTATTCGCCGGAGGTTCAGGAGTTATTGGGGCCGATCGTTATTCGGGCCGAGGCTGAGACTCAGTCGGGACAGCTGAGTTCCCGATGTATTCGTCGATGCACGCTGGCTGCAGCCTTTGAGGATGATGCGACCACCCGAGAGCAGCGGGTGCGCATCTTTGTGCTGATTCTGCTATCAGGGACGTTTTCCCCTGATCGAGGTAGTAGAGTACTACTTTACTACCTGTCTGCTGTTCGCGACCTCCAGTTGGTCGGGACATATGACTGGGCCAGCATGGCCTATGCGGATTTTCTACTGGGCTTGCGGCGCTCCTGTCGTCACAAGGCCTTGTCTGGAGAGATAGCCCTTTCCAGTTTTTGGAGGGTCGTAGAGGTACATCTCCTTTCTTTTTTGAGGTTTTAACTTTAGATTTAGAGGCACAATCTTCACTGATTTTCATTTATTCTGTATAGATCTGGTTCTACGAGTACTTTCCTTCTCTTGCACCTGCGAGGCCTTCTCCTCGCGTGCTCCCTATTGCTGCCAGTTGGGGAGGCCGCAGAGGTCCGCCGGAGGTGCTGCGCCTTCGAGAGATGATTCTCACGGTTGGTTTCTTCAATTCATACTTTTTCTTTTATCGTTTTTCGGTGTTAGTATCTTACTTAGTAATTTTTTTAGGAGCCTAGCCCGGTTTATCGACCTTGGGCTGCTTTCCCTATCTCTGCGCTGGCGGCGCAGTATACAGCTGAGCGTCGTTACTTTCTGGGGACGTACGACGCGGTGGTCTACCTAGGGGAGAGGGTAGCCATCCAGCACTCCTCAGATACTTTTGTTGTTCCCGCTCCTCCACCTCGGCATATGTTCCACGATGCCTCGCAGTGGGATCGTGCTGGTGGACCTAACCGGGGTACTCCTTGGAGGTCCTACGTTCTCCTCGAGCAGAGCTACGAGGAGGACCTGCTGCCGTTGCTAGCGCCGGCTCCCGTCCTTTCAGAGGAGGCAGCGGTATGCTTTCATTTATTTAGTTTATCTTTCTTTAGGTAGCCCCCAAGTGTCTTTCTAATCTTTTCATTCTTAACAGGTTGGCCCTAGGGAGTTCATCCCTCCGAGGATGTCCATACGCTATCAGGGCACGTATGGGCCGATCGAGGAGCTTATTCCGCCAGCTCCAGAGGGAGAGCAGTTCGTAGAGCGATCTATTCCTCGTCACTAGACTCGAGTAAGTACCTTCTCATATATCATTTTTATATTTGCTTCATGATTGTTATTGACTTAGTTATTTCGACAGTTTTCTCGCGAGGTGGTGACGGCTATGGCTAGGTGCATAGACGCCTTTCGCAGCCAGCTTGTGAGGTTGCGGAATCGGGCTACCTGTCGTAGCAACGATGCTGAGTAGGTATTGCTTTTTACTTTCATTATTTTTAACTTTATTTTTTCATTTGCTCTTGCTAACTTTGATTTACTTTTGCAGGGGCAGCCTATTCCTTCTCCACGCACTTGGTCGAGACCTGAGTCTAGGAGAGAGACTACTAGATCCGACTCGAGGCGTCGCCGGACTACTTAAGGTGGCCGGGGTGGTCGTTCTGAGGCCGCAGCGGTAGAGGACTCGGCGTCATCACCTGAGGACGTTCGGACCGGGCCGACCGTTCGAGGTGGGATGGGTGGTGGGACGTTTGAGTTTGGCTCGTCGTCGCAGCAGCCTTGGCAGCCTCAGCCTCTTTCCGTCGGTTTTCAGGGTGAGGTTAGGTGGCTTGGCCCTGAGTTGCAGTTCGCGCCGCCTGGTGGTTCAGGGGGCGATGATGGACATACTCCACGGAGTAGGACATTTTTCGATACATTCGGCATCCCTCGCGACTTGCGGCCTCCGGCGCCATAGTTGTACCTGTGTTTATTTATTTTTGACTTTTGTAGGACTTTGTCTATTTTATTCATATGACTTATGTACTAGACATTTGTATATATATGCACTTTATTATTTATTAACATTTTATTTGCCTGATTTATTATTTTGTAACAAATGTGTTGTGCATGTAAGTGTGTGAGAAAGTGTAATTTTTGCGCAAAATTTTCGTCATTTTTAATATTAGTGGAGGGTACCGACTCTCTCCCCCAAAAAAAGAAATGAAAAAAGAAAAAATGAAGGAAGAAAATATGATAAGCCTAGCTTAATATGATATAATAATAATAATAATAATAATAATAATAATAATAATAATAATAATAATAATAATAATAATAGTGATAATAATAATAATGATAAGAAGGGTGTATGAATAGGAATAGTACAGTAAGTCAAGTCAAAGTCGAAATCAAGTACGTAAAAACACGGTTTCCTACGCGTAATAGGTGTCGCTGCAAAGAAATAAACCGGTGTCGCTGCAAAGAAATAAACCGGTGTCGCGTAATTCATCCTGTCGCCACGCGACAGGGTCTGTCGCCACGCGACAGCCTTTGTCGCCACGCGACAATTTTGTCGCCTGGCGACAGACGCGCTTTCCTGTTTCCTACAGGATTTGAAGTCTGTCATGAAAAAAAAGTGATAAATAGCCCTCGAATTATCCGTTTACTGCATAATTTAACCAGTTTATTAATTAGCTAATTAACTAGAAATCATGCCTTTAGCTAAAAGAACTTTTTGTGGATACATGGATGAATGGTGTCGTCATTTAACTACTAAAGATAAAAAAGCATTAGATATTTGTCATATGGGGGGTATGTTTGGAATCAAGGGGATGAGTCTTGACATTGATTTTATTTATTCTGCCATAGACTATTGGGATATTGATACTCATTGTTTTAGATTTTTCCATGATGAAATATGTCCTTTACCGGAAGAATTTGGAGCCATTATAGGTTATTATTCCACAGGTCTTGCGGTAATTCCTAGAATCAATGAATATTATTATAAAGATTTTGAATGCTTTTTTGATTTGAGGGGTACGGCTTTAAAACATATAGTGCATGGGAATATAGTTGATTTGACGGAATTTGCACATTATTTTTATGATAATCCTAATCCCGATTTCCGTGTCTATAAAAGAAGGGCTTTTCTTTATTGCTTGTTTAACCAATTACTCTTAGTTAGTGGTAATGATAATGAAGGCCAATCAATGATTATATCTGTTATAGAACAAGTTGAATCTGGGAGAAATCCAATACCGCTAATTGTTGGAGAGACTATGCTATGGTTGGATGCATTAAGAAAGAATCCAAGAGCACCTTTTCGAGGTTCTCCAATTTTATTACAGGTATAAAATAATGCTATTTTTAATTTACTAAGAATTAAAGAATATTATTTTTCACTGTAATACTAATTAAATACATATTTTACAGATATGGCTCATGGAGAGGTTAAAGCTTATTAATCCTCCTGACGATTTACACACATATGTTCCAAATTGCATAGTCTGGCGAAAGAAACGATTTTTGAAAATAGGTCGCCGTGAGTGGAGCAAGGTGTTTGCTGCCGGTGACTTTACCATAAGCTGGATTGTTCCTTGGTGGAAGATTGAGGCGATGGTTGGTTGTAGTAACCAAGCATATTGTCGTCTCCCGAGCTTGTCAAGATTAACCTTTTATTTTCCTTGTAAAGTTATGAGACAATATGGTCTTGCACAAACTATCCCTATAAGAGCTCTCCGCCGTCCTTATGAATTTCCTGTGTCACAAGAGATTGAGCGTTTTGACGGATACGGGAGTGGTAGGCCCTTATGGGAAGTGATTACCCACAAGGAACCACCTTGTTTGTCAAATAAAGTGAAACAATGGCTTGATGGAAGATTCCAAAAATCTCAAGTCAAAATTGAGAAGACCAATGTGAAGGATCGTCTAGGCGACAAAAAGGTCCCTGCTAAAGAACGTCTAGGGGAAAGGATTGAATTCAAAACTCCTATTATGCCAGGAAAGAAAAGTTCTAAGAAAAATCAAGGAAAACGAAAAGTTGACTCTATAAAGAAGGAAGCTTGGGTAGAGAAGAAACATGGAGTTCTAGCGGAGGAAGAAACTATCTATACTAAGATAGAGTGTAGGTCTTCTAATGGTTGTCTCCTAGCAAAGGTTATGAATCAAGAGGAAGAAAATGAAGACACAAATTGGAAGAGAATCAAGAAAGAGAAAAAAGACTAGAGCATTGCTTTTCCTTTGATTTATTAGACAAAGTTAATTTGTTTTAGTTAATTTTTCAGCTTTTATTTTATCAATAATGTACTTTCTTTATTAATTAATAAAATTCCATCTTTTATTTTAATTAACTTTCAATCAAAGCAATGAAAACAATTACAACATTTGTTTTTCGGAGAATTAATTCGAGTACGGAAGTCGAATAAATTTCCAGAACATGCGAAACTGGTCTAGACACTCGCAGAAAGCCGGCGCTGCTATCTGATTCACTGTCGCTGACCATTTGGCTCTGTCGCCTGGCGACAAAATTGTCGTCTGGCGACAGAGTTTATTTTCTGGCGCTAGTCTCGAAATTTTGCGGACATGCGTTTTTTACTTCGGGGATACATAATTTGAAGAGATTAAAGTGGCCGCACCCTGTATAGGCTGCCTACGTATCCTTTGCTTAAGGAATCAGGCCAAACGTAGCTCTCTTGAGTATTTTACTCAAGTACTTATGGGTAGTATTTCTTAAGTTGGTCAAGGTTTGTCATGTTTGAAAATTCATTGCCATCCATATCAGTTAATTTAGCCGCGCCCCCTGACAGGATTGTTTTGACAATATATGGTCCGGACCAATTAGGCCTGAATTTGCCTCTTGGATCTAAAACATTTTTTCTTAATGCTTTTAATACCAAGTCCCCAACCTTGATATTTCTAGTCTTGACCTTTTCATTGAAATGTCTAGCCATGCGGGTTTGATAACATTGAGTATGATGTAGAGCTTCTAGTCGCTTTTCATCGAGTAGGATTAGCTCTTCATATCGTGCTCTAGTCCATTCGACTTCATCGAGTTTACTTTCTAACGCAATGCGTAGAGAAGGTATTTCTAACTCTACAGGTTGTACGACATCCATTCCATATACTAAGTTGAATGGCGTATTTCCTGTTGATGTTCGGATTGACGTGCGATAACCCCACAGTGCGAAGTGAAGTTTGTCAGGCCAATCCTTATAATTTTCAGTCATTTTTTCAATGATCGTTTTCAAATTTTTATTAGCGGCCTCAACTGCTCCATTTGCTTGAGGTCTATAAGGTGAAGAATGGTGATGTTGAATTCCATATTTTTGTAGCAATTCTTCACATTCGGCTTGAAAGTGAGTTCCATTGTCACTTATCATTTCATGTGGGACTCCGTATCGACAAATTATGTTTCTTTCGATAAAGAGTGCTACATGTTTGGCGGTGAGTTTGGCATATGATTGTGCTTCCACCCACTTTGTGAAATAATCTATTGCAACGAAGATGTATTCATGACCTCCTGTTCCGGGAGGTGTAATCTTTCCAATTATGTCTATTCCCCATGTAGAGAAAGGCCATGGTGAAGTGTAGGTGTAGAGAAGAGATGGTGGGATATGTTGCAAATTTGCGTAAATTTGACATTTAGGGCATCTCTTTACATATTGATGACAATCTCTATTCATGGTGGTCCAGTAATATCCTTCTCGCATTATCTTTTGGACTAGCATTTTGCCATTAACATGTGTTCCACATATACCTTCATGGATTACTCTCATAGCTCTTTGGGCATCCTTTTTGTCTACACATAATAGAGCTTGACATTTAGGTACCCTTTTGTGTAGTTCATTTCCTATGAGTACAAACTGGGAAGCTAAAAGTCTTAATGCTCTTTTCGCTCTTTTGTCCGCATGAGGAGGATATTCTCCTTTGGTGACATAATTTAATATATCTGTGAACCATGGTTCTTCTTCAGGTTCCTCTTCTTGAATCACTTCATCATCTTCTATAGCTTGAATATATGCTGGTTTATGCCTTTTTTCTATGGTTAAAGGCATTTGCTCAATTTCCTTAGGTATTCTAACCATTGAGGCTAGTCTTGCCAAGGCATCGGCGAATTGGTTTTCCTCTCTAGGTAGGTAAGTGTATTCCACTTTTTCCAATTGATCGGTGAGAGTTTCCAAATACGTTTGGTAAGGAGCTAAGCTTTCACTTCTAACCTTCCATCTTTTGGAAATTTGATTAATAATTAGGGAGGAATCTCCAAATATCCGGAGTTTTCTTATGCCTAAGGCTAAAGCGGTTTCGAGGCCTACCACACACGCTTCATATTCGGCTGCGTTGTTGGTGACGTCGAAATCCAATTTAATGGATATAGGGACATGTTCTTCTTTAGGTGATACTAACCAGACTCCTACGCCGCATCCCTTTTGGTTTGAGGCTCCATCAAAATATAGAGTCCATGTATCATCCTCTGTCATCATTAAACTTTCATCTGGGAATTCATTCTCTTCTAAGGGTGTCGAATCTTCTATTGGGAAATCTGCTAGAAAATCCGAGACCACTGATCCTTTAATCGCCTTTTGAGGCATAAACCTTATATCGAACTGGGCCAAATTTACTATCCATCTTGAGATACGCCCGTTAAGTGTAGATCTTTCGAATAGGTATTTAAGGGGGTCCATTCGTGAGACTACATAAACGGTATGCACGAGCATGTAATGTCTTAATTTAGTTGTGGCCCACACCAGCGCGAGGCACAGCTTTTCCAATGGTGTGTAGCGTGTTTCATACTCGAGCATTTTCTTACTTAGGTAATAAATAGCATTTTCTTTGCTTTCTACCTCTTGTGCAAGCATAACTCCCATTGTTTCCTTTGTGACGGTTAAGTATAGTCTTAAGGGTATTCCAGGGAGTGCTGGAGCTAATACGGGAGGATTCGAGAGATAGGCTTTGATCTTTTCAAAGGCTTTTTGACACTCATCGTCCCATATGATTGGTACATTTTTCTTAAGCTTCTTGAATATTGGTTCGCATATCGTGGTTAACTTGGATATGAACCTACTTATGTATTGCAACCGGCCAATAAATCCTCGAATTTGCTTTTCGGTTTTGGGCGGTGGCATGGACATGATTGCTTTAATTTTGGTGGGACCTATCTCTATTCCTCTAGAGCTTATGACATATCCCAAGAGTTTCCCTGAGGTAACTCCAAAAGCACATTTGGAGGGGTTTAATCTCATGTTGTACTTTCTTAGTCTTTCAAAGAACTTTTTTAAGGCTATTGGGTGTCCTTGGCGGTCTTTTGATTTTACAATCATGTCATCCACATAGACCTCCACTTCTTTATGCATCATATCATGGAGTAGGGCAGTTTCTGCTCGTTGGTAAGTAGCACCCGCGTTTTTTAACCCGAATGGCATTACCGTGTAGCAATAAGTACCCCAAGGTGTTATGAATGTTGTCTTTTCCATATCTTCTTCAGCCATGAGGATTTGATTGTATCCTGCATACCCATCCATAAATGAGAGAAGTGCATGATTTGCTGTGTTATCTACCAAAATATCAATGTGTGGCAAAGGGAAGTCGTCCTTTGGACTTGCCTTATTTAAATCTCGATAGTCGACACACATTCGAACTCTACCATCTTTTTTCGGAACCGGGACAACATTGGCGACCCATTCGGGGTATTTGGATACCCTGATAAAACCTGCAGTTATTTGTTTTTGTACTTCTTCTTTTATCTTAAGAGCCACATCGGGTTTCATTTGACGTAACTTTTGTTTTACAGGTTTCATTCCTGGAATTAATGGTATTGTGTGTTGAGCTATTTCTCTATTAATGCCCGGCATATCTTCGTATGACCAAGCGAATACATCGATAAATTCTTTAAGTAGATTAACTAAATCGGTTCTTTCTTCTTTGTTTAGTGTTAGTCCGATTTTAACTTCTCTTTTAATGGTTGGATCTTTTGAGATATCAACCGTTTCTGTATCCTCAATTATCGGTGTCTTATTTTCAAGTGTTTCCATTGCTTTAATTATTTCTTTATCATTTTCATCATTAGTTAAGCAATGCTCGTCATCTTTAGATAAAGAAGAACAAGAGGAAAACGGGGAAGAAGACATATTATTAAATTCAGAAATCATTACATCAAATAAAGAAATGTCCGTCGGGACTTGGTTGCTAACTATCCTAGGAGTAGAAATAGAAGATGAGGGTTCTACAACTAAAGCTTTAGAAGACTCGATAGGGGAAGACTCTAACTCAGACTCTGACTCAGACGATTCTTCGAACATTGGTCCTTGTCCTGTAGTCATTGAAATCTTCTTTCCATTTGTAGTGGTTACCTTCACCGTCTTGCGCCATCCACGCTCTTGATCTTTTATTGGAGTGATAAATTCGGAGGGGTCAAAACTTTCACTTTGGAGAACCGCTTGGATAAGTGAAGAATCATCCTCCGTGTATCTTGATTCATTCTTTTCTCTTCCAAAGAGGAGTCCCATGACATTAAAATCGAAACAAGGAGGTGCTTTCTCCTTATAAATTGGAGCTGGGATCTCGTCTAGGAAGCAACAATCCAAAAAGATTTCGAACCCAGGTTGCCTTATACCATTTACAATGAAGGGTTCAGGAAATTCATGACAAGGGTAGTCTTCTCCTTCTCTTACAAATTGTCCATTTAAAGTGAGAGGATATTGATCCATGGGTATCTCCCTTTTTTGTGTGCGGGCATTTCTTCGTGCTCTTGATTTTTCCTGGGCCCGCTTAAGGTCTTCGCGAGTTGGTTCAAAACCAAGTCCGAAAGTATCCAATTTAGGGAGGCCAGGTACGCCCATGTGTTTAGCTATTCCTTTCTTCATTCCTAGAGTCATTCCAGGAAAATGTCCTTGCTTTCTTAGGATAGCCTTCGTTGTCATGTTTGAATGGAGGTCGTAATAGGGTCCTTTCATCTTCCTCTATTAAGGAGACCTCTTCGCTAAAGCCCCACAAATCTTCATCATTTTCATCATGTTCCACATTAATTAGTGGATTTTCTACTGTTTTGATTCTCATAGATGAAGCATCAATGGTAATTGGAATGCCTCCAACTATGGCCTTTACTTGTTGGTGAAGAGATGAAGGGACATCCTTTAAATCATGAAGCCAAGGGCGTCCCAATAGCAAGTTAAAAGATGCCTTGATATCTACTACTTGAAATGTAGTGGCATGCTCAATTGCACCCGCCGTTATGTTCATGGTAATTGTCCCTAGTGCTTGACGACGTGAGTTATCATAAGCTCTTATGCCCTGGGTTGATGGGGATAAATCCTCATCTCTTATTCCCAACATTCTTGCGGTTCTAAGTGGGCACACATTAATTGCTGAACCGTTATCCACAAGAGTCATGGGGACATTCATTCTTTTGCATATGACTGTGAGGTTTAGAGCTTTATTGTGTTTGTCACCTTCCGGTGGTAAATCTTTATCCGAAAAAGTGACTAAATTGATTGGACTTGGAAGGTCACTCGTGAGGAAGTTAGCAAGTCCCTCAGGAGTAGTGTCCGAATCTATGCCTACTTTAGCCAACGCATCCATGACTGCAACTCTATGTTCTCGAGATGTGGCTAAAAGCTTCCATACATTCATTTCCACTTTCGTCTTTTTTAACTGTTTGACAACATCGTTGTCTTCTATAATAGGTACGGGAATTTGCTGAATAGAAGGTATAGGTTGTGTTGAAATGGGAGGTTGTATTCTCCCGGACCTAGTGAGGACATCTATGGGCGAATCCTCCTCGTCCCAAATGTCACTCACTGGGTATATTGTTGATAGAGGAGTCTCTTCAATATCTTTAAGGTAAACATCCTCATCATCACTGTCCCATACTCCATTAATCATGGTATCCTGTGGAAGTTGAACTAGCTTCTTCTCATCAATCAAACGTTGGACCAAGTCCTTAAACTTGAAGCATTGCTCTATTGTATGTCCCCCTGATTGATGATATGAACAATAATATTTGTTTATTCTTTTCAGTGATTCAAATGGTCTTGGTTCGAGAGGTTGAACTTTTCCATTCTCGAAGAGCATTTTGAACATGTTTGTGTATGACGTCCCAATTGGAGTATATTTTCTATTATTCTTTTTGGGAGTGTCAATTACTTGGAGAGAAAAGGGTTTCTTTTGTTTAGGTGGGGGTCTACTTTTAAGTAACTCATTTTTCTCTTTTATAGCCTCAAAGGTTTATGAGATCAACTTTTTCAATTCTGTCAATATTAATGTCAACGCCACTACTTCTTGCTTGGTTGTAGGTTCCTGGCCATGGAATTCGAGAGCATCTTCGAAGATTTCTTCTTCAATGGTCTCGATAGGCTCTATGAGGCTAGATGGATCCTCTTGGTTTTCTTCGTCGGAAATAGCTAAGGAATCCGACAGCGGTGCGGTATTGATACTTGGTTTCTTACTTGCAGGAGGCAATGGGAGCTTGTTACTATCGATCAAGTCTTGAATGGCTTCCTTTAGTTTCCAACAATTTTCTGTAGGATGACCCCTACCTTGGTGATATTTGCAATGTGCATTTGGGTTCCAGCTAGCCGTTCTCCTTTCGGCAGGTGGGTCCCCAAATGGTCCAATAGGAGTTATAAGACCTTTTGCATGTAAGCGATCAAATGCGGTGTCATAACTCGTACCAATGGGAGTATAGTTCTTCCTAAATGGTTTCTTTTGTCCTTGATTATTATTCATTGTCAAAACTTCGTTTAGAGGAAAAGTGCTAACATTATTTGAGTGGGTAGATTTGGATGAAGAAGGATTGTCGTTCTTCTTATTTTTCCAGCCACTACTTGAGTTGTTATTAGCAACTTTTTGTTTAGCAAGGTCATCTTCAATATTAATTCCAATATCATATACAGCTTTGAAAGTGTTTAGGTTGCTTTGGTACTTAAGGTGCTTAGAGTATTTTTCTTGGAGGTTCTTAATGAACATCCTAACAGATTCTTTTTCACTAGGCACTTCAACCATTTTTGCAGTAGTTTCCCTCCATTTATTAAAGAAGGAGGTGAAACCCTCATTTTCTTTTTGTTTTAGCATTTCTAATTCTCTATGATCGGTTTCAACTTGTATATTGCATTTTTACCTTTCAATGAAAGCGCTCACAATGGATTCCTAACTAGAGGTTTTTTCTTTATCAAGTGAAAAGTACCACTGTTGACATACAGCTTCTAAGGATAATGAAAATACAGAATGAAATGCTTTTCTATCTATCCCCTTAATACTCATTACAGTTTCAAAAGCTCTTAAATGAAAATAAGGATTGTCCATAGCCTTGAACTTAGGGATGTCATTGGGATTGAACTTTTGTGGGAGAAGGTCTTTATCCACCGAGACCCCTTGGGAGCTAATCTCTTGAAATCTAAAGTCGTTGGACAGTTTGCCCAAGCTTTCCTGGATTAGGTCCATTTGTTTTTGTTTTTCAGGATTACTTATTTGCAACGATAGGTTTTGTAACATTTCAGCCAAGTTGGCTACCTGTCCCTTGACTTCATTAAGTTCTTCTTGACTAGACATTGCCTTCTTAGCTTTCCTTTTCCTACCGATTGGTTTGTCAAAAAGTAAGAGTTGAACAAAAGTGTTGTCCTTGATTAAACGCCCTTCCTTTCTTGACCACGCGCTGTAATTTAAACCATATTTGTTTTAATACTCGACTCTAATTGACTTGACTTTATGTTCAAAAGATTAAAAGAAAAAGAAAAAACGGGGTATATATTTTAAGGGAATTTAAAAATTGGTATTTTAAGGGAATTTAAAAATTGGAGAATTAATATCCGACTTACCCCCCTAAAAAAAATGACGGAAAACACGCATTCAAAGACTCTCTAGACATGGTCATAATGTGACAAACATGTTATGTGTGTGCTTTATGTGTATGTGAGTGACATGCTTTGACAACTAGTGTATGACCATGGGACTTTAAGTGCCTAAACTCAATTAAAGACTTAAACATGGTTTGTACCATTAACGAACTGATTAATCCGATTAGTAGACTGTTAATTAGACTCGTCGTGATGACTCGAGCAAGAAAACTGGACTGTCGCTAAAACGACAGAACTGTCGCCACGGTTTAGAGCCTGTCGCCAGACGACAAAATTGTCGCCAGGCGACAGACACTAAACTGCAGCGCCACAGTCCAAATTCCTGCGCCATTGCTGGAACATTAATCTGGACTGTTTCCAGTAATTTTACTCTAAATGGACATGCCTAAAGTCGTACTAAGTCGAATTGATTAACTTATTAGCCTTTAATTAATTCAAAATTAATTAATTAATTAGACAAAGTCCTTTTAGTCATTAGTCAATTTATTTAGTCTTTAACACAAGTCAAACAAACGGTTAACACATATATAATAAATACAAGCAAGGGTGCACAAGTAGTTCACATAGTCACAAGATGAGTTTGCAACCTAACCATGGCTCTAGTTCTCTAAAGTTCGAGGATATGGGTTAAGTCAAAAAGGTCCATGGTTAAGAATCCATATGCATTGCACACAAGCCTACCGGGAGGGTTGGAGCGAATGGACAGGATTCCGCGAGTTCGTGATGAAACCGAACTCGACGCCATGGTTTGGTGGATTCACAAACATTACACGTACCCAAATCTGAACTTTGCACATGATAGTGGAATATTCCATTGGGAAGGTGAAGCAGGAACCCCCAGAGGGTTATTTCCATATGTAGAACACATATGGGTTCAGAAAAGTGAGAAAATGACTCAATCAATAAGCAAAATCGAGCCAACAACTCTAGAAATGGTCAAAGCAAGAAGGCAGACCCTTGGCTCGGTATTGGAAGAACTTGGCGCCAGACTACAGGGACTGTCGCCGCAAAAAAGCTTCTGTCGCCAGGTGACAGAAACTTTTTACGGGCGACAAGCCCTGTTTTCTAGACGCTAGTTCCTACATGCCTTGGCAAGTTTCTGTGTTCTTCGAATTTTCCAGATTTCGCATCATCTTTTCGATTCTAGTCATGAAAGATATTTCTCAAATTTCCTACGTGTAAAATTCCTATGGATTGACTCATGGGTTGCTCCCATGAGGACCTTTTAATGCATATGACAATAATGTTAATCAAATCACGCACATGAAATACTTAGAATTTTTCAAGTCTCATCCGCTTATTCTAAATAATTGCCAAAATTAAATAAATTTCAGGAATATAAATAGAAATCCTCCCCAGTGGAGTCGCCAAAAACTGTAGGGAATATTTCAAGCATTATGATCCTGTAGGGAATATTTCAAGCATTACGATAACCCCAAACTTGAACCCCACTGTGATCATACACTAAAGTACGGTGGCGTTCCAAAGGGAAAGAAAAAGAGCAAAAAGAGTCGCCAACAAGTTTTAGGAACTTGTAAACCCAAAAGACAATCCAAAGGACCATCAACTACTCCATAAGGTCTTGAACCAAACAGGGTCCGGGGATGAAGGTACGAATCCAATCTACAAAAGAAAGGACCCGCCCTATAAAATAGGCCTCTACTTTGTTCTGCTTGTATTCATGTGCGCTTTTCGAATAACATACAAACATTATATTAAACCTACCCTGTTTATCTATGTTGGTTGAATATTAATGCACAAATAATACTATTATTGGCGATCACTTGAATTAAAATCACATTAGCCTAAACCAAATTAATAATTATCTTATTAAGCGTGATTTCAAGTACAAATTCCCTTTAAACCTGCATAAAAGGTGTGATCAAGCAATAACAATAAAAAATAAATAATATCAAGCAACATAATAATAAATCAATAACAATAATCATGATAATAACATGATAAGGCATAATAAAGCTCAATAATAGCAAGATCCTAGGCATGATACTAACAAGATTAATAACAAACCCTAGCATGTCACTAAACAACAAAGATCAAAGCTTTAAACCTAACATGGTACTAACATGATATTAGAAAGAATAAAGGCACCCTAAACATGATACTAGAAAGCATAAAAACATCCTAGCATGATACTAGGAATATTAAACATCCTAACATGATACTAGGAATTATAAGATAATAATAAACAAATCTAAACATGCTTTCTACATTGAAAGAGAGTAATAAGATTACATACTTTGAAGCCTCGTACCTCTTTCTAATAACAAAATACACAAGTTAGTAACTTCAATGAAAATAATAAACAATAATTAAAGAATTAAATTAAAATCAATTTAAATAAAGTTTAGACTAGATTTGGACCAAACCCTCAGAAAATATCAACCTTTCACGTCTAGGGCGAAGGCAACTTCGAACTTAGCTAGATGACTCTAAGTCTTGTGAATGCGGAATATTGTATTTGAAAAAAGGTTGTTTAGAAAGAGAGAGAAAGAAAAGAATTAAGCTATATTTCTTAGAGAGAGAATAGAGAGAAAGAGTTAATGAGAAAATTGATAATTGTGAATGAAAATTGTGAATGATAATTGAAAACAGGGATTCGGACGCTATTTATAATGAAAATAATCCGGAAAATCATAGAATTTGATAAGGAATAAAACTCCACGCTGTCGCCAGGAATTAACTCTGTCGCGACGCGACAATGTCTGTCGCGAGGCGACAGGGTCTGTCGCGCGGCGACAGCCTGTATTAGCGCGTTTTTCTTCACGCGGAATCCGATCTTTAATCTACTTGATCTACGGAATCCGTACAGAAGATAAAATACGTATTTTTAAGATAACAAAACAATATTTTATTCCAAATAAAAATCTTTTAAAGATAATTAATTATTAAATCTAACAATATTAGAATTAAAAGGAATTTTCTAGAAACTTCTAGAAAACTATAATTAATCCTAATAATTTTAGGAACAATAATTAATATTGGGCCCTCCTCTAGATCATTGGGCCGTATTAAAATAAATAACTGGGCCCAGTTTAGTATTTTGGCCATAACTTCCTCAATATTCATCGGAATCGGGCTTATAATATATCGTTGGAAAGGTCTTTTCGAGCCCCATCCATCTACACCATTATTGGACCCTTATCATGGACTAAAATAAACTGAAATGGACGTTTTCAAATAAATAAGGTCGTTTTCAAAAACAGAGAGAGAAGAATTTAATCAAAACTAAACCGCAACACTTGACTTTCGAATCACTTTCACCTAATTCGATAATAACACAACGCGCAAGGCATTCATCACTGGGTTTGGTTTTGGGGAGACACAAATGGGTGTCTACAGAAGCCCCCACTTTGACTGAGTTTGAAGAAACTTATGTTTCGAAAAACGAGAGTCAAAGTATCGATAGGACGGAGAATGATTCAAAATGTTCTGCAATTCCAAATCATTCTTATAACGCCGATACCTGCAAAACAAATCATTAGTTAAAACAGATAAAAGAGTTAAGAAACGCGTATCTTGCACCGTCGAGCACACGCCTCTGAACGTAACCATTTTGTTGTTGCATCGTATGTTGTTTGTGACAACCTCCACTGTGCCTCGTGAACGCCATCGTTGAAGATAACCATATGTCGTCGCCTTCAATATTCTTGGTAACAATCCTCCACAGTATTTCGGGAACATCATCGAAAATAACTGTATGTCGTCATCTCCTGGGTGTGGCCGTACGTCGCCACAGCAGTATGTCGCCGCTATAGACAATCTCTTCTTTACCTTGAGGGACCGCCGAAGGTGGCCTTGCTTTGCCATCTCAACTATTTGTGACACTACCTCGTCACGACCGTACTTCGCCGCTAAACAATTTCCCTTTATGTTGAGACATTGCCAAAGAATCACTTTACCTATTGACCCTTAATATCATTATTTATCATTGTTTTTTTATATTTGTGCCGGTATTTTGGTGCTTTTGCCTTTGTAAACCATTACTTTGGCGCGTTTACTGAACCAATATTTCGGTGCCTTGAACCATTATTTCGGTGCCTTATTACGAGCCAATACGTAGGCGCTTTAAGCTAAAGTGAGACGATCTTTCATCAAGTCGATCACTCAGTGCATTTTGATCAAGCTGACTAAATCATGTCAATTGCTCAAAGGGGCTAACTGGCGTACCAAGGAACCCAAATTACTAAAACGGACCCACAAAACCATAAGGAAGAGCCCAGCACTCTGTCGCCGCTCCAGCGCTGACCAGAAGTGCCTGTCGCGAGCTTTTGCATCTGTCGCCGCGCGACAGAGTCTGTCGTCTCGCGACAATTCTGTCGTTTGGCGACAGAATCGGGGTTCTAAACCCGTCTTCTTCTTCTTTCTCATTTCGATGCTCTGCTTCACAAATTTCGCGAAAACTTCAATCTACTCGTTCTTGCTCATTTCTCAACCAAATTCGCTCAAACTTGTTGCAAATCGAAGCTTTTCTTATCTATTTTCCCGATCTATGTAAGTTTTGCTCAAACTCTACTCGGTTTTTGATGAATTACGCGTTCTTGTTTGCGTTTTTTCCGAAAATTCGAAACTCATTCTACTTAATTTGCTTTGCTCGTTGAATTTTATGCCTTGAATTTGTTTAATTATGCTTGTATATTACTTTGGGAGTATTTTGAGACTTGTTTGACTCAATTTGGTGAAGAAATAAACAATTCACCATTGTAGGACCTCTTAAGGTCGTGAAGAACAATGTGGGTCGTTCTTTGCATTTTGACTGCTTTTATTTGTACAATTTGTCACAATATTCATCATATGTTTGCAAGAAATTATTTATTTGCTCAAAGAACACTTCCATGCTTGTTTGAGATTTTGCTCTGTTTTAGTACTACGTACTCTGTTGTTTTTTTTTTTTTTAGTATCATGCGGCTTAGGCGAACTTTAGATACTGTAGAAATTTAAGTTTAATTACTTTTACATACTTTGGCATGGCTAGACGACGTGGTTCCGGTTCTCGGTCGAGGGACACACGTCGAGAGGACGAGCCCACCAGTGAGGGCGAGGACGTGCCTTCTACTTCCGGGCTGGGTGTCATGCTCGATTGGGACGAGCGCACTCTATTTCACGCGCCGGTTCATCATCTGTCGGAGAGAATCCGACGAGGTCTAGCGAGTGGGAGGACCCGTAGCCATGGCTCGGGTAATTCCACCATCATCTCCCTGTACGACAACTTCATCTGCCGCGATGAGGGGCTTCGTCGTCTTTGGGAGTCATGTGGGTTGACTCCTCTGCTGCAGGCCACTCGGGCCATGTTTTCATACGATGGGGGTAACCTCGTCGTTCGGGCTTTGGTGGAGTTCTTTTGGGACACTACCAACACTTTTCACTTTCCCTGGGGTGAGATGACAGTCACTCCAGCTGACTTTAGTCTCATTACGGGGCTAGAGTTCCAGTCTACTCCTCTACCTTTCGATGCTGGCGTTACTGTTTACTCGCCGGAGGTTTTGGAGTTATTGGGGCCGATCGTTATTCGGGCCCAGGCTGAGGCTCAGTCGGGACAGCTGAGTTCCTGATGTATCCGTCGCTGCACGTTGGCTGCAGCTTTCGAGGATGATGCGACTACCCGAGAGCAGCGGGTGCGCATCTTTGTGCTGATTCTGCTATCAGGGACATTTTCCCCTGATCGAGGTAGTAGAGTACTTTTATACTACCTGTCTGCCGTTTGCGACCTCCAGTTGTTCGGGACATATGACTGGGCCAGCATGGCCTATGCTGATTTTTTACTGGGCTTGCGGCGTTCTTGTCGTCACAAGGCCCTGTCTGGGGAGATTGCCCTTTCCAGTTTCTGGAGGGTTGTAGAGGTATATCTCCTTTTCCCTATTTAGATTTTAACTCTAGATTTTAGGAGCACAATTTTTACTGATTTTCACTTTTTGTTTAGATTTGGTTCTACGAGTACTTCCTTTCTCTTGCGCCTGCGAGGCCTTCTCCTCGCGTGCTCCCCATTGCTGCTAGTTGGGGAGGCCGCAGAGGTCCGCCGGAGGTGCTACGCCTTCGAGAGATGATCCTCACGGTGGGTTTTTCTGTAATTCTAACTTTCTCTTTTATCACCTTTTAGCGTTAGTATCTTACTTAGTGATGTTTCAGGAGCCTAGCCCGGTATATCGACCTTGGGCTGCTTTTCCTATCTCTGCGCTGGCGGCGCAGTATACAGCTGAGCGTCGTTACTTTCTGGGGACATATGGCGCGGTGGTCTACCTAGGGGAGAGGGTGGCCATCCAGCACTCCTCGGATACTTTCGTTGTTCCCGCTCCTCCACCTCGGCATATGTTCCACGATGCCTTGCAGCGGGATCGTGCTGGTGGGCCTTCGCGAGGTACTCCCTAGAGGTCATACGTTCTGCTCGAGCAGAGCTATGAGGAGGACCTGCTACCGTTGCTAGCGCCGGCTCCTGTCCCTTCAGAGGAGGCAGCGGTATGCTTTTATTCGTTTAGTTTATCTTTCTTAGGTAGCCCCCAAGTATCTTTCTAACTTTTACTTTTAGCAGGCTGGTCCTAGGGAGTTCATCCCTCCGAGGATGTCTATACGCTACCAGGGTACGTATGGACTGATCGAGGAGCTTATTCCGCCGGCTCCAGAGGGAGAGCAGTTTGTGGAGCGGTCTATTCCTCGTCACCAGACTCGAGTAAGTAGTTTTTTTTTTATATACCATCCTTATGTTGGCTTTATAATTGTTATTGACTTTGGCTATTCTGGCAGTTCTCTCGTGAGGTGGTGACGGCTATGGCCAGGTGCATTGACGCCTTTCGCAGCCAGCTTGTGAGGTTGCGGAACCGTGCTACCTGTCGTAGCAACGACGCTGAGGAGGTATTACTTTTACCTTTACTGCTTTTGGCTTTATTTTCGTTGCATTTGCTAACTTTGATTTACTTTTGCAGGGGCAGCCTATTCCTTCTCCACGCACTCGATCGAGGCCCGAGCCTAGGAGGGAGACTACTAGGTCCGACTCGAGGCGTCGCCGGACTACTTCTGGTGGTCGAGGTGGTCGTTCTGAGGCCGCCGCTGTAGAGGATTCGGCGTCATCACCTGAGGACATTCCGACCGGGCCGACCGTTCGAGGTGGGATGGGTGGTGGGACATACGAGTTTGGCTCGTCGTCGCAGCAGCCTTTGCAGCCCCAGCCTCTTTCCGTCGGGTTTCAGGGTGAGGTTAGATGGCCTGGTCCTGAGGTACAGTTTGCGCCGTCTGGTGGTCCAGGGGACGATGATGGGCATACTCCGCGGAGTAGGGCATTTTTCGATACATTTGGCGTTCCTCGCGACTTGCGACCTCCAGCGCCATAGTTGTACCTGTGTTTGTTTTATGTTTGACTTTTGTAGGACTTTGCCTATTGTATTTATATGACTCATGTACCAGACACTTGTATCTATATATGCATTTTATTATTTCTTGAACATTTTATTTACTTAGTTTGTTACTTTATAATGAATGCATTGTGTATGTAAGTGTGTGAGAAAGTGTAATTTTTGCGCAAAATTTTTCCGTCATTTTTAATATTAATGGAGGGTACCGACTCTCTCCCCCAAAAAAAGAAAAAAGAAAATGAAGGCAAGCTTAAAATTAATTAAGCTTTAATATAATAATAATAATAATAATAATAATAATAATAATAATAATAATAGGAGTAATAATAATAATAATAATAATAATAATAATAATCAAAATATTGAGGGTATGAGAAGAGGAATAGAACAGTAAGTCAAGTCAAAGTCGAAATCAAATACGTAAAAACACGGTTTCCTACGCGCAATAGGTGACGCTGCTAAGGAATAAACTGGCGCCGCGTAAACCATCCTGTCGCCTGGCGACAGACGCGCTTTCCTGTTTCCTACAGGAATTGAAGTCTGTCGTGCAAAAAAAAGTTATAAATAGCCCCCGAATCATCCGTTTACTGCATAATTTAACCAGCTTATTAAATAGTTAATTAACTAGTAATCATGCCTTTAGCTAAAAGAACCTTTTGTGGGTACATGGATGAATGGTGTCGTCACTTAACTGCTAAAGATAAAAAAGCATTAGATCTTTCTCATATGGGGGGTATGTTTGGAGTCAAGGGGATGAGTCTTGATATTGACTTTATTTATTCTGCCATAGACTATTGGAATATTGATACTCATTGTTTTAGATTTTTTCATGATGAAATATGTCCTTTACCGAAAGAATTTGGGGCCATCATAGGTTATTATTCCACAGACCTTGCGGTAATGCCTAGAATCAATGAATATTACTATAAAGATTTCGAACACTTTTTTGATTTGAGGGGGACGGCTTTAAAACACATAGTGCATGGTAACATAGTTAATTTGACAGAATTTGCACATTATTTTTATGACAATCCAAATCCCGATTTCC
The DNA here is from genome assembly GCF_948465745.1 of Chenopodium album. Classification (NCBI taxonomy): domain Eukaryota; kingdom Viridiplantae; phylum Streptophyta; class Magnoliopsida; order Caryophyllales; family Amaranthaceae; genus Chenopodium; species Chenopodium album. The sequence continues at coordinate 36,614,619 of NC_137844.1, forward strand.
GTGTCTATAAAAGAAGGGCTTTCCTTTATTGTTTATTTAACCAATTGCTCTTAGTGAGTGGTAAAGATAATGAAGGGCAATCGATAATTATATCTGTTATAGAACAAGTTGAATCTGGGAGAAATCCAATGCCATTAATTGTTGGAGAGACTATGCTGTGGTTAGATGCACTAAGAAAGAATTCAGGAGCACCTTTAAGAGGTTCTCCAATTTTATTACAGGTATTAAATAATGTTATTATTAATTTATCAAGAACTAAAGAATATTATTTTTACACTGTAATGTTAATTTAAATACATATTTGCAGATATGGCTCATGGAGAGGCTGAAGCTTATTAATCCTCCTGATGATATTCGCACATATGTTCCAAATTGCATAGTCCGCCGAAAGAAACGATTTTTGAAAATCGGTCGCCGTGAGTGGAGCAAGGTGTTCGCTGCCGGTGACTTTACCATAAACTGGATTGTTCCTTGGTGGAGGATTGAGGCGATGATTGGTTGTAGTAACCAAGCATATTGTCGTCTCCCGAGCTTGTCTAGATTAACCTTTTATTTTCCTTGTAGAGTTATGAGACAATATGGTCTCGCACAAACCATCCCTACAGGAGATCTTCGCCGTCCTTATGAATTTCCTGTGTCACAAGAGATTGAGCGCTTTGATGGATACTGGAGTGGTAGGCCCTTATGGGAGGTGATTACCCATAAGGAACCACCTTGCTTGTCAAATAAAGTGAAGCAATGGCTTGATGGAAGATTCCAAAAATCTAAAGTTACAATTGAAAAGACCAATGTGAAGGATCGTCTAGGTGACAAGAAGGTCCCTGCTAAAGAACGCCTAGGGGAAAGAATTGAATTCAAGACTCCTATTATGCCTAGAAAGAAGAGTGCCAAGAAGGATCAAGGAAAAAGAAAAGTCGACTCTACTAAGAAGGAAGCTTGGGTAGAGAAGAAACATGGAGTCCTAGCGGAAGGAGAAACTATCTATACTAAAATAGAGTGTAGATCTTCTAACGGTTGTCTCCTAGCGAAGGTTATGGATCAAGAGGAAGAGAATGAAGACACAAATTGGAAAAGAATGAAGAAGGAGAAAAAAGATTAGAACATTGGTTTTCTTTTGATTTATTAGACAAAGTTAATTTGTTTTAGTTAATTTTTCAGCTTTTATTTTATGAATAATGTACTTTCTTTATTAATCAATAAAATTTCAGCTTTTATTTTAATTAACTTTCAATTAGAGCAATGAAAACAATTACAACATTTATTTTTCGGAGAATTAATTCGAGTACGAGAATCGAATAAATTTCAGAATACGTGAAACTTGTCTAGACACTTGCAGAAGACTGGCGCTGCTATCTGATGCACTGTCGCTGACCATTTGGCTCTGTCGCCTGGCGACAAAATTGTCGTCTGGCGACAGAATTGTCGTCTGGCGACAGAATCTATTTTCTGGCGCCAGTCTTGAAATTTTACGGACGTGCATTTTTTACTTCGGGATACAGAATTTGAAGGAATTATAGTAGCCGCACCCTGTACGGGTTGCCTACGTATCCTTTATTTAAGGAATCGGGCCGAACGTAGCTCTCTTGAGCGTTTCACTCAAGTACTTATGGGTAGTATTTCTTAAGTTGCTCAAGGTTTGTCATGTTTGAAAATTCATTGCCATCTATATCAGTTAATTTAGCCGCGCCTCTTGACAGGATTGTTTTGACAATATATGGTCCAGACCAATTAGGCCGGAATTTGCCTCTTGGATCTAAGACATTTTTCCTTAATGCTTTTAATACCAAGTCCCCAACCTTGATATTTCTAGTCTTGACCTTTTTGTTGAAATGTCTATCCATGCGGGTTTGATAACATTGGGTATGATGTAGAGCTTCTAGTCGTTTTTCATCGAGTAGGATTAGCTCTTCATATCGTGCTCTAGTCCACTCAACTTCATCAAGTTTGCTTTCTAATGCAATGCGTAAAGAAGGTATTTCTAACTCTACAGGTTGTACGGCATCCATTCCATATACTAAATTGAATGGCGTATTTCCTGTTGATGTTCGGATTGACGTGCGATAACCCCACAGTGCGAAGTGAAGTTTGTCAGGCCAATCTTTATAATTTTCAGTCATTTTCTCAATGATCGTTTTCAAATTCTTATTAGCAGCCTCAACTGCTCCATTTGCTTGAGGTCTATACGGGGAAGAATGGTGATGTTGAATACCATACTTTTGTAGCAATTCTTCACATTCTGCTTGAAAGTGAGTTCCATTGTCACTTATCATTTCATGTGGGACTCCGTATCGACAAATTATGTTTCTTTCGATAAAGAGTGCTACATGCTTGGCAGTGAGTTTAGCATATGATTGTGCTTCCACCCACTTTGTGAAGTAATCTATTGCAACCAAGATGTATTCATGGCCTCCTGTTCCGGGAGGTGTAATCTTTCCAATTATGTCTATTCCCCATGTAGAGAAAGGCCATGGTGAAGTGTAGGTGTAGAGAAGAGATGGTGGGATATGTTGCAAATTTGCGTAAATTTGACATTTTGGGCATCTTTTTACATATTGATGACAATCTTTATTCATGGTAGTCCAGTAATATCCTTCTCGCATTATCTTTTGGACTAGCATTTTGCCCTTAACATGTGTTCCGCATATACCCTCATGGATTACTCTCATAGCCCTTTAAGCATCTTTTTTGCCTACACATAATAGAGCTCGTCCCTTAGGTACCCTTTTGTGTAGTTCATTTCCTATGAGTACAAACTGGGAAGCTAAGAGTCTTAATGCTCTTTTCGCTCTTTTGTCAGCATGAGGAGGATATTCTCCTTTGGTGACATAATTCAATATATCTACGAACCATGGTTCCTCCTCTGGCTCTTCTTCTTGAATTACTTCGTCGTCTTCTATGGCCTGAATGTATGCTGGTTTATGCCTTTTTTCTATGGTTAAATGCATTTGCTCAATTTCCTTAGGTATTCTATCCATTGAGGCTAGCCTTGCCAAGGCGTCGGCGAATTGGTTTTCCTCACTAGGTAGGTAAGTGTATTCCACTTTTTCCAATTGATCGGTGAGAGTTTCCAAATATGTTTGGTAAGGAGCTAAACTTTCACTCCTAACCTTCCATCTTTTGGAGATTTGATTAATAATTAGGGATGAATCTCCAAATATCCGGAGTTTCTTTACGCCTAGGGCTAAAGCGGTTTCGAGGCCTACCACGCATGCTTCATATTCAGCTGCGTTGTTGGTGACGTCGAAATCTAATTTGATGGATATAGGGACATGTTCTTCCTTAGGTGATACTAATAAGACTCCTACGCCGCACCCTTTTTGGTTAGAGGCTCCATCAAAATATAGAGTCCATGTATCATCCTCTGTCATCATTAAATTTTCGTCCGGGAATTCATTCTCTTCTAAGGGTGTTGAATCTTCTATTGGGAAATCTGCTAGAAAATCCGAGACCACTGATCCTTTAATTGCTTTTTGAGGCATAAACCTTATGTCGAATTGGGCCAAATTTACTATCCATCTTGAGATTCGTCCATTAAGTGTAGATCTTTCGAATAGGTATTTTAGGGGATCCATTCGTGAGACTACGTAAACGGTATGCACGAGCATGTAATGTCTCAATTTAGTTGTGGCCCACACCAACGCGAGGCACAACTTTTCCAATGGTGTGTAGCGTGTTTCACACTTGAGCATTTTTTTACTTAAGTAGTAAGTAGCATTTTCTTTGCTTTCTACCTCTTGTGCGAGCATAGCTCCCATTGTTTCCTTTGTGACGGTTAAGTATAGTCTTAAGGGTATTCCGGGGAGTGCTGGGGCTAATACGGGAGGATTCCCAAGATATGCTTTGATCTTCTTAAAGGCCTTTTGACACTCATCGTCCCATATGATTGGTACATTTTTCTTAAGCTTTTTGAATATTGGTTCGCATATCGTGGTTAACTTGGATATGAACCTACTTATGTATTGCAACCGGCCAATAAATCCTCGAATTTGCTTTTCGGTTTTGGGCGGTGGCATGGACATGATTGCTATAATTTTGGTGGGATCTATCTCTATTCCTCTAGAGCTTATGACATAACCCAATAGTTTCCCTGAGGTAACTCCAAAAGCACATTTAGAGGGGTTTAACCTCATGTTGTGTTTTCTTAATCTTTCAAAGAATTTCTTTAAGGCTATTGGATGTCCTTGGCGATCTTTTGATTTTACAATCATGTCATCCACATAGATCTCCACATCTTTATGCATCATATCATGGAGTAGGGCAGTTGCTGCTCGTTGGTAAGTAGCACCCGCGTTTTTTAACCCGAATGGCATTACCATATAGCAATAAGTACCCCAAGGCGTTATGAATGTTGTTTTCCCCATATCTTCTTCGGCCATGAGGATTTGATTGTATCCTGCGTATCCATCCATAAATGAGAGAAGTGCATGGTTTGCTGTGTTATCTACCAAAATATCGATGTGTGGCAAAGGGAAGTCGTCCTTTGGACTTGCCTTATTTAAATCTCGATAGTCGACACACATTCGAACTCTACCATTTTTTTTCGGAACCGGGACAACATTGGCGACCCATTCGGGGTATTTGGATACCCGGATAAAACCTGCAATTATTTGTTTTTGTACTTCTTCTTTTATTTTAAGGGCCACGTCGGGTTTCATTCGACGTAACTTTTGTTTAGCGTCAGTCCGATTTTAACTTCTCTTTTAATGGTTGAATCTTTTGAGATATCAACCGTTTCTGTATCCTCAATTATTGGTGTCTTATTTTCAAGTGTTTCCATTGCTTTAATTATTTCTTTGTCATTTTCATCATTAGTTAAGCAATGCTCGTCATCTTTAGATAAAGAAAAACAAGAGGAATAAGGAGAAGAAGACATATTATTAAACTCAGAAATCATTACGTCAAATAAAGAGATGTTCGTCGGGACTTGATTGCTAACTATCCTAGGAGTAGAAAAAGAAGGTGAGGGTGCTACAACTAAAGACTTAGAAGACTCGATGAGGGAAGACTCTAACTCAGACTCTGACTCAGACGACTCTTCGAATATTGGTCCTTGCCCTGTAGTTATTGAAATCTTCTTTCCATTTATAGTAACTATCTTCACTGTCTTGCGCCATCCACGCTCTTGATCTTCTATTGGAGTGATAAGTTCGGAGGGATTGAAATTTTCGCTTTGGAGAACTGCTTGGATAAGTGAAGAATCATCTTCCGCATATCTTGATTCGTTCTTTTCCCTTCCAAAGAGGAGTCCCATGACACTAAAGTCGAAACAAAGGGGTGCCTTTTCCTTATATGTTGGAGCTGGGATCTCGTCTAGGAAACAACAATCCGAAAAGATTTCGAATCCAGGCTATCTTATACCATTCACAACAAAAGGTTCAGGAAATTCATGACAAGGGTAATCCTCTCCTTCTCTTATAAATTGCCCGTTTAAAGTGAGAGGATATTGATCCATGGGTATTTCCTTTTTTTTGTATGCGGGTATTTCTTCGTGCTTTTGATTTTTCCTGGGCTCGTTTTAAGGTCTTCGCGGGTTGGTTCAAAACCAAGTCCGAAAGTATCCAATTTAGGGAGGCCAGGTAAGCCCATGTGTTTAGCTACTCCTTTCTTCTTTCCTAGAGTCATTCCAGGAAAGTGTCCTTGTTTTCTTAGGATAGCATTTGTTATCATGTTTGAGTGGAGGTTATAATGAAGAGGGGTCCTTTCATCTTCCTCTATTAAGGAGACCTCTTCGCTAAAGCCCCACAAATCTTCATCGTTTTCGTCGTGTTCCACATTAATTAGTGGATTTTCTACTGTTTTAATCCTCATAGATGAAGCATCAATGGTAATTGGAATGCCTCCAACTATAGCCTTTACTTGTTGATGGAGAGACGAAGGGACGGCCTTTAAATCATGAAGCCAAGGGCGTCCTAATAGCAAGTTAAAAGATGCTTTGATATCTACTACTTGAAATGTAGTAGCATGTTCAATTGCGCCTGCCGTTACATTCATAGTGATCGTCCCTAATGCTTGACGACGTGAATTATCATAGGCTCTTATTCCTTGGGTTGACGGGGATAAATCCTCATCTCTTATTCCTAACATTCTTGCGGTTCTAAGTGGGCACACATTAATTGCTGAACCGTTATCCACAAGAGTCATAGGGACATTCATTCTTTTGCATATGAATGTGAGGTTTAGAGCTTTATTGTGTTTGTCACCTTCCGGTGGTAGATCTTTATCCGAAAAAGTGACCAAATTAATTGGACTTGGGAGATCGCTCGTGAGGAAGTTTGCAAGTCCCTCAGGAGTGGTGTCCGAATCTATGCCTACCTTAGCCAGTGCATCCATGACTGCGACTCTATGTTCTCGAGATGTGGCTAAAAGTTTCCATACATTCATTTCTACTTTAGTCTTTTTTAGCTGTTTGACAACATCGTTGTCTTCTATAATAGGCACGGGAATTTGCTGAATAGAAGGTATGGGTTGTGTTGAAATGGGAGGTTGTATTCTCCCGGACCTAGTGAGGACATCTATGGGTGAGTCCTCCTCGTCCCAAATGTCACTTACTGGGTATATTGTTGATAGAGGAGTTTCTTCAATGTCTTTAAGGTAAACATCCTCATCGTCACTGTCCCATACTCCATTAATTATGGCATCTTGTGGAAGTTGAACTAACTTTTTCTCATCAATCAAACGTTGAACCAAGTCTTTAAACTTGAAGCATTGCTCTATTGTATGTCCTCCTGATTGATGATATGCACAATAATATTTTTCTGTCCCTTTCAGCGATTCAAATGGTCTTGGCTCGAGAGGTTGGATTTTTCCATTCTCGAAGAGCATCTTGAATATATTTGTGTATGATGTCCCAATTGGAGTATATTTCCTATTGTTCTGTTTGGGAGTATCAATTACTTGGAGAGAAAATGGTTTCTTTTGCTTAAGTGGAGGTTTATTTTTAAGCAACTCATTTTTCTCTTTTATGGCCTCGAAGGTTTGTGAGATTAATTCTTTCAATTCCGAAAGTATTAATGTCAATGCCAATACTTCTTGCTTAGTTGCGGGTTCCTGACCGGAGAATTCGAGAGCATCTTCGAAGATTTCTTCTTCAATGGTCTCGATAGGTTCTATGAGACTAGATGGATCCTCTTGGTTTTCTTCGTCGGAAATAGCCAAAGAATCCGATAGCGGTGCAGTATTGATACTTGGCTTCTTACTTGCAGGAGGTAATGGGAGCTTGTTACTATCAATCAAATCTTGAATGGCTTCCTTTAATCTCCAACAATTCTCTGTAGGATGACCCCTACCTTGGTGATATTTGCAATGTGCATTTGGGTTCCAGCTAGCCGTTCTCCTTTCGACAGGTGGGTCCCCAAATGGTCCAATAGGAGTTATAAGACCTTTTGCATGTAAGCGATCAAATGCGGTGTCATAACTCATACCAATAGGAGTATAATTCTTCCTAAATGGTTTCTTTTGACCTTGATTATTATTCATTGTCAATACTTCATTAAGAGGAAAAGTGCTAACATTATTTGAGTGGGTAGATTTGGATGAAGAAGGATTGTCGTTCTTCTTATTTTTCCAGCCACTACTTGAGTTGTTATTAGCAATTTTCTGTTTAGCAAGGTCATCTTCAATGTTAATTCCAATGTCATATACCGCTTTGAAAGTATTTAAGTTGCTTTGATATTTGAGATGCTTAGAATATTTTTCTTGGAGGTTTTTAATGAACATCCTGACGGATTCCTTTTCACTAGGCACTTCAACCATTTTTGCAGTGGTTTCCCTCCATTTATTGAAGAAGGAGGTGAAACCCTCGTTTTCTTTTTGTTTCAGCATTTCTAATTCTCTATGATCGGTTTCAACTTGTATATTGCATTTATATCTTTCAATGAAAGCGCTCACAATAGATTCCCAACTAGAGGTCTTTTCTTTATCAAGTGAAAAGTACCACTGTTGACATACAGCTTCTAAGGATAATGAAAATACAGAATGAAATGCCTTTCTATCTATCCCCTTAATACCCATTACAGTTTCAAAAGCTCTTAAATGAAAATAAGGATTGTCCATAGCCTTGAACTTAGGGATGTCATTGGGATTGAACTTTTGCGGAAGAAGGTCCTTATCCACCGAGACCCCTTGGGAGCTAATCTCTTGAAATCTAAAGTCGCTGGACAATTTGCCCAAGCTTTCCTGGATTAGGTCCATTTGTTTTTGTTTTTCAGGATTACTTATTTGCAGCGATAAGTTTTGCAACATCTCAGCCAAGTTGGCTACCTGTCCCTTGACTTCATTAAGTTCTTCTTGACTAGCCATTGCCTTCTTAGCTTTCCTTTTCCTACCGACTGGTTTGTCGAAAAGTAAAACTTGAACAAAAGTGTTGTCTTTGATTAAACGCCCTTCCTTTCTTGACCACGCGCTGTAATTTAAACCATATTTGTTTTAATATTTGACTCTAATTGACTTGACTTTATGTTTAAAAGATTTAAAAGAAAAAGTGAAAAAATGGGGTATATATTTTAAGGGAATTTAAAAAAATTGGGGTATACATTTTAAGGGAATTTAAAAATTGGAGGATTAATATCCGACTTACCCCCCTAAAAAAATGACGGAAAACACGCATTCAAGACTCTCTAGACATGGTCATAATGTGACAAACATGTTATGTGTGTGCTTTATGTGTATGTGAGTGACATGCTTTGACAACTAGTGTATGACCATGGGACTTTAAGTGCCTAAGCTCAATTAAAGACTTAAACATGGTTTGAACCATTAACAAACTGATTAATCCGATTAGTAGACTGTTAATTAGACTCGTCGTGATGACTCGAGCAAAAGAACTGGACTGTCGCTAAAACAACAGGACTGTCGCTACGGTTTAGAGCCTGTCGCCAGACGAAAAAATTGTCGCCAGGCGACAAACACTAGACTGCAGCGCCACAGTCCAAATTCCTGCGCCATTGCTGGAACATTAATCTGGACTGTTTCCAGTAATTTTACTCTAAATGGACATGCCTAAAGTCGTACTAAGTCAAATTGATTAACTTATTAACCTTTAATTAATTCAAAATTAATTAATTAATTAGACAAAGTCCTTTTAGTCATTAGTCAATTTATTTAGTCTTAATCACAGGTCAAACAAACGGTTAGCACATATATAATAAATTCAAGCAAGGGTGCACAAGTAGTTCACATAGTCACAAGATGAGTTTGCAACCTAACCATGGCTCTAGTTCTCTAAAGTTCGAGGATATGGGTTAAGTCAAAAGGGTCCATGGTTAAGAATCCATATGCATTGCACACAAGCCTACCGGGAGGGTTGGAGCGAATGGACAGGATTCCGCGAGTGCGAGATGAAATCGGACTCGACTCCATGGTTTGGTGGATTCACAAACATTACACGTACCCAAATCTGAACTTTGCACATGATAGTGGAATATTCCATTGGGCAGGTGAAGCAGGAACCCCCAGAGGGTTATATCCATATGTAGAACACATATGGGTTCAGAAAAGTGAGAAAATGACTCAATCAATAAGCAAAATCGAGCCAATACCACTAGAAATGGTCAAAGCAAGAAGACAGACCCCTGGCTCGGTATTGGAAGAACTTGGCGCCAGACTACAGGGACTGTCGCCACAAAAAAGCCACTGTCGCCAGGCGACAGAAACTTTTTATGGGCGACAAGCCCTGTTTTCTAGACGCTAGTTCCTACATGCCTTGGCAAGTTTCTGTGTTCTTCGAATTTTCCAGATTTCGTATTATCTTTTCGATTCTAGTCATGAAAGATATTTCCCAAATTTCCTACGTGTAAAATTCCTATGGATTGACTCATGGGGTACTCCCATGAGGACCTTTTTATGCATATGACAATAATGTTAATCAAATCACGCACATGAAATACTTAGAATTTTTTTGAGTCTCATCCGCTCATTCTAAATAATTGCCAAAATTTAATAAATTTCAGGAATATAAATAGAAATCCTCCCCAGTGGAGTCGCCAAAAACTGTAGGGAATATTTCAAGCATTACGATAACCCCAAACTTGAACCCCACTGTGATCATACACTAAAGTACGGTGGCGTTCCAAAGGGAAAGAATAAGAGCAAAAAGAGTCGCCAACAAGTTTTAGGAACTTGTAAACCCAAAAGACAATCCAAAGGACCATCAACTACTCCATAAGGTCTTGAACCAAACAGGGTCCGGGGATGAAGGTACGAATCCAATCTACAAAAGAAAGGACCCGCCCTATAAAATAGGCCTCTACTTTGTTCTGCTTGTATTCATGTGCGCTTTTCGAATAACATACAAACATTATATTAAACCTACCCTGTTTATCTATGTTGGTTGAATATTAATGCACAAATAATACTATTATTGGCGATCACTTGAATTAAAATCACATTAGCCTAAACCAAATTAATAATTATCTTATTAAGCGTGATTTCAAGTACAAATTCCCTTTAAACCTGCATAAAAGGTGTGATCAAGCAATAACAATAAAAAATAAATAATATCAAGCAACATAATAATAAATCAATAACAATAATCATGATAATAACATGATAAGGCATAATAAAGCTCAATAATAGCAAGATCCTAGGCATGATACTAACAAGATTAATAACAAACCCTAGCATGTCACTAAACAACAAAGATCAAAGCTTTAAACCTAACATGGTACTAACATGATATTAGAAAAAATAAAGGCACCCTAAACATGATACTAGAAAGCATAAAAACATCCTAACATGATACTAGGAATATTAAACATCCTAACATGATACTAGGAATTATAAGACAATAATAAACAAATCTAAACATGCTTTCTACATTGAAATAGAGTAATAAGATTACATACTTTGAAGCCTCGTACCTCTTTCTAATAACAAAATACACAAGTTATTAACTTCAATGAAAATAATAAACAATAATTAAAGAATTAAATTAAAATCAATTTAAATAAAGTTTTGACTAGTTTTGGACCAAACCCTCAGAAAATATCAACCTTTCACGTCTAGGGCGAAGGCAACTTCGAACTTAGCTAGATGACTCTAAGTCTTGTGAATGCGGAATATTGTATTTGAAAAAAGGTTGTTTAGAAAGAGAGAGAAAGAAAAGAATTAAGCTATATTTCTTAGAGAGAGAATAGAGAGAAAGAGTTAATGAGAAAATTGATAATTGTGAATGAAAATTGTGAATGATTATTGAAAAGAGGGATTCGGACGCTATTTATAATGAAAATAATCCGGAAAATCATAGAATTTGATAAGGAATAAAACTCCACGCTGTCGCCAGGAATTAACTCTGTCGCTACGCGACAATGTCTGTCGCGAGGCGACAGGGTCTGTCGCGCGGCGACAGACTTGTCGTTTGGTGACAGCCTATATTAGCGCGTTTTTCTTCACGCGGAATCCGATCTTTAATCTACTTGATCTACGAAATCCGTACAGAAGATAAAATACGTATTTTTAAGATAACAAAACAATATTTTATTCCAAATAAAAATCTTTTAAAGATAATTAATTATTAAATCTAACAATATTAGAATTAAAAGGAACTTTCTAGAAACTTCTAGAAAACTATAATTAATCCTAATAATTTTAGGAACAATAATTAATATTGGGCCCTCCTCTAGATCATTGGGCCGTATTAAAATAAATAACTGGGCCCAGTTTAGTATTTTGGCCATAACTTCCTCAATATTCATCGGAATCGGGCTTATAATATATCGTTGGAAAGGTCTTTTCGAGCCCCATCCATCTACACCATTATTGGACCCTTATCATGGACCAAAATAAACTGAAATGGACGTTTTCAAATAAATAAGGTCGTTTTCAAAAACAGAGAGAGAAGAATTTAATTAAAACTAAACCGCAACACTTGACTTTCGAATCACTTTCACCTAATTCGATAATAACACAACGCGCAAGGCATTCATCACTGGGTTTGGTTTTGGGGAGACACAAATGGGTGTCTACAGATCCCAAACTTGAACCCTACTGTGATCATACACTAAAGTACGGTGGCGTTCCAAAGGGAAAGACAAAGAGCAAAAAGAGTCGCCAACAAGTTTTAGGAACTTGTAAACCCAAAAGACAATCCAAAAGGACCATCAACTACTCCATAAGGTCTTGAACCAAACAGGGTCCGGGGATGAGGGTACGTATCCAATCTACAAAAAAAGGACCCGCCCTATAAAATAGGCCTCTACTTTGTTCTGCTCGTATTCATGTGCGCTTTTCGAATAACATACAAACATTATATTGAACTAACCTGTTTAATCTATGTTGGTTGAATATTAATGCACAAATAAGACTATTATTGGCGATCACTTGAATTAAAATCACATTAGCCTAAACCAAATTAATAATTATCTTATTAAGCGTGATTTCAAGTACAAATTCCCTTTAAACCTGCATAAAAGGCGTGATCAAGCAATAACAATAATAAATCAAGCAACATAATAATAAACAATAATCATGATAACGATAATAGCATGATAAGGCATAATAAAGCTTAATAATAATAGCAAGATCCTAGGCATGATACTAACAAGATTAATAACAAACCCTAGCATGTCACTAAACAATAAAGATCAAAGCTTCAAACCTAACATGGTACTAACATGATATTAGAAAGGATAAAGGCACCCTAAACATGATTCTAGAAAGCATAAAAAACATCCTAACATGATACTAGGAATGAAATACATCTAAACATGGTTTCTACAATGAAAGAGAATAATAAGATTACATATTTTGAAGCCTTGTACCTCTTTCGAATAACAAAATACACAAGTTAGTAACTTCAATGAAAATCAATAAAGAATAATTAAAGAATTAAAGAATTAAATTGAAATCAAATTAAATAAAGTTTTGACTAGATTTGGACCAAACCCTCAGAAATTATCAACCTTTCACATCTAGGGCGAAGTCAACTTCGAACTTGGCTAAGAGACTCTATGTTTTGTGAATGCGGAATATTGTGTTTGTAAAAGCTAGTTTAGAAATAGAGAGAAAGAAAGAAAAGAATTAAGGAATAATTGAATGTGAATTGATGATTATGAACTATTTTTCAAAACAGGGATTCGGACGCTATTTATAATGAAAATAATCCGGAAAAATCATAGAATTTGATAAGGAATAAAACTCCACGCTGTCGCCGGAATTAACTCTGTCGCGACGCGACAGGGTCGCGCGGCGACAGAGTCTGTCGCGACGCGACAGGGTCGCGCGGCGACAGAGTCTGTCGCGTGGCGACAGACTTGTCGTTTGGCGACAACCTGTATTAGCGCGTTTTTCTTCACGCGGAATCCGATCTTTAATCAACTTGATCTACGGAATCTGTACAGAAGATAAAATATATATTTTTAAGATAACAAAACGATATTTTATTCCAAATAAAAATCTATTAAAAATAATTAATTATTAAATCTAATAATATTAGAATTAAAAGGAACCTTCTAGAAACTTCTAGAAAACTATAATTAATCCTAATAATTTTAAGAATAATAATTAACATTGGGCCCTCCTTTAGATCATTGGGCCGTATTTAAAATAATTAACCAGGCCCAGTTTAGTATTTTGGCCATAACTTCCTCATTATTCATCGGAATTGGGCTTATAATATATCGTTGGAAAGGTCTTTTAAAACCCCATCCATCTACACTATTATTGGACCTTTATCATGGACCAAACTAAACTGGTTCGGCTATTTTCAAATAAACAAAGTCATTTTCAAAAACAGAGAGAAAAGAATTTAATTAAAACTAAACCGCAACACTTGACTTTCAAACCACTTTCACCTAATTCGATAATAACGCAACGTGAAAGGCATTCATCACTGGGTTTGGTTTTGTGGAGACACAAATGGGTGTCTACACTATCCCAAACCCCATTAATGGTAGCATCTCGTTCTTGTGGGATTTGAACTAGCTTCTTGTTATCAATCAATCTTTGGACCAAGTCTTTGAACTTGAAATAATTTTCTATAGTATGTCCTCCCGATTGATGATACGGACAGTAGTACCTATCTGTCCTTTTTAGTGATTCAAATGGTCTCGGTTCGAGAGGTTGAATTTTACCATTCTCGGAGAGCATTTTGAACATGTTTGCATAAGAAGTTCCAATTGGAGTGTATGGCCTATTGCTCCTTTTGGGTGTGTCAATTACTTGGAGGGAGAATGATTTCTTTCCTTTAGGAAGAGGTCTACTTTTGAGTAGTTCATTTCGTTCTTTTACCACTTCCATGGCCTCGCATAATAATTCTCTTGCTTCCAACACAACCTGAATAAGGATACACAATTCTTGTTTTGTCGCAGGTTCTTGTCCACAAGGAAAATGATCCTCAGCATCTTCGAAGATTTCCTCCTCTTCTTCAATAGCTTCGACAGGTTTGATGAGGTTTGAGGGGTCAACCTGATTTTCCTCATCGGAAATAGCCAAGGAATCTGACAGTGGTGCGCTATTGATACTTGGCTTCTTGCTTGCAGGGGGCAATGGAAGTTTGTTGTTATCAATTAAATCTTGGATTGCTTCCTTTAGCTTCCAACAATTTTCTGTGAGATGGCCCCTACCCTGATGATATTTGCAATGTGCATTGGGGTTCCAGCTAGCCGTCCTCTTCTCGACAGGTGGGTCCCCAAACGGTCCTATGGGAGTTATAAAACCTTTTGCATGTAAGCGATCGAATGCGGTGTCATAACTCATACCAATAGGAGTAAAGTTCCTCCTAAGTGGTTTCTTTTGTCCTTGATTATTCATGGTGAGGACTTCACTCAAATTAAAGGTGCTAACATTATTTGAGTGGGTGGTTTTGGAAGAAGAAGGATTGTCGTTCTTCTTTCCTTTCCAGCCATTACTAGAGGTACTGTTAGCAGCTTTCTATTTAGCTAGGTCGTCTTCAATATTGATACCAATGTCATAGACGGCCTTAAAGGTGTGCAGGTTATTTTGGTATTTGAGATGCTTGGAATATTTTTCTTGGAGGTTCTTGATAAACATCCTCACAGATTCTTTCTCACTAGGCACCTCAACTATCTTTGTAAAAGTTTCCCTCCATTTATTAAAGAAAGAAGTAAAGCCTTCATTCTCTTTCTGCTTGAGTATTTCAAGTTCCCTATGATCAGTTTCAACTTGAATATCGCATTTATATCTATCGATGAAAGCGTTTACAATTGACTCCCAACTGGAGGTTTTCTCTTTATCGAGAGAGAAATACCATTGCTGACAAACGGTTTCTAAAGATAGAGAAAATACAGAATGAAAAGCTTTTTTGTCTATTCCCTTAATATTCATCACAGTCTCAAAAGCTCTTAAATGAAAATAAGGGTTATCCATTGCTTTGAATTTCGGGATGTCGTTGGCATTGAACTTCTGCTGAAGAAGATCCTTGTCCACTGAGACCCCTTGTGAGCTAATGCCTTGCAATCTATAGTCATTAGATAATCTGCTCAAGCTTTCTTGGATGAGCTCCATCTGTTGTTGTCTTGCAGGGTCATTGATTTGAAGAGTCAGACTCTTCAACATTTCAGCCATGTTAGCTACCTGTCCCCTGAGTTCGTTGACTTCTTCCTGACTTGCCATTGTCTTCTTAGCTTTCCTTCTTCAATTGATTGTCTTATCAAAAAGTGAGACTTGAACAAAAGTGTTGTCCTTGATTAAGCGTCCTTCCTTT
Source organism: Chenopodium album (assembly GCF_948465745.1). Classification (NCBI taxonomy): domain Eukaryota; kingdom Viridiplantae; phylum Streptophyta; class Magnoliopsida; order Caryophyllales; family Amaranthaceae; genus Chenopodium; species Chenopodium album. The sequence continues at coordinate 36,630,277 of NC_137844.1, forward strand.
CTTAACCACGCGCTGTAGATTAAACCATATTTGTTTAAATGACTTGACTCAAATGATTTTGACTTTATGGTTATAAAAAACAAAAATAGGGTATATATTTTTGGGAATGGGTTCAAACAAGTGGTTTAATTGGAGGATTAATATCCGACTTACCCCCCTAAAAAAATGACGGAAAACACGCATTCAAGACTCTCTAGACATGATCAAGGTGTGACATACATGTTAAGTGTGTGTTTTATAAGTGAGTGCAAGTGACATGCTTTGACTCTTGTGTATGACCATGGTACTAGGTGCCTAGACTCAATTAAGGACTTAACAAATTGATTAAACTGATTAGCAGATTGTTAAATAGACTCGTCGTGATGACTCGAGTAAAAATCTGGACTGTCGCCGGAACAACAGAACTGTCGCCACAATTTAAAGCTTGTCGCCAGACGACAAATCTGTCGCCAGGCGACAAACAGTAAAATGCGGCGCCACAGCCCAAACTCCTGCGCCATTTCTGGAACATTAATCTGGGACTGTTTCCAGTAATTTTACTCTAAGGGGACATGCCTAAAGTCGTACTAAGTCAGATTAATTATTTCATTGGTCTTTAATTAGTCAAATTAATTAATTAATTCATTAATTAGACAAAATCCATTTTAGTCATTAATTGGTTTATTTAGACTTAAACACAAGTCAAACAAACGGTTAGCACATATAAGGTATGCACAAGCAAAAAATGCACAAATAGTCAAGTAGTCACAACATGATGCAATGAGTTTGCAACCTAACCATGGCTCTAGTTCTCTAAAGTTCGGGATATGGGTTAGTCAAAGAGGGTCCATGGTTATGAGTCCGGATGCACCGCGCGGAAGCCTTACCTTTGGAAGGGTTTGCGCGAGTGGATAGGACCCCGCAAGTTAAAAACTTGCTTCCACGGCTTGGTGGATTCACAAACTCGGATGTACCCGTCGTTGCCAGGAGCGTTCGATTGGGTAGATGGAGCGTGAACCCCCAGATGGTTATGTCCATATGTAGAACACATATGGGTTTCAGAAAAGTGAGAAAAAATCAGTCAGGAAGTAGAATTGAGCCAACAGTGCTAGAAATGGTCAAAACAAGAAGGCAGAGTTCTGGCTCGGTATTGGAAGAACTTGGCGTAAGACTGCAGGGACTGTCGCCGCAAAAGTGCCCCTGTCGCCAAGCGATAGAACTGTCGCCAGGCGACAGAAGCACTTTACAGGCGACAATACTGTTTTCTAGGCGCTAGTTCCTACATGCCTCAGCAGGTATCTACGTTCTTAGAATTTTCCAGATTTCGCAGCGTTATTTCAATTCTAGTTGTGAAAGATATTTCTCAAATTTCCTACGTGTAAAAATCCTATGTTTTTTACTCATTTCGGATGGTCTATCCAATGAGGATCTTTTTTATGCATATGACAATAATGCTAATCAAAATTACGCACATGAAATACTTAGAACTTTTCGAGTCTCATCCACTCATTCTATATCATTGCCGAAATAAATTTCAGGAATTAAAATAGAAATCTTCCCCAGTGGAGTCGCCAAAAACTGCAGGGAATATTTCAAGCCATTAACCCCAAGCTTGAACCCCACTGTGATCATACACTTAAGCATGGTGGCGTCCAAAGGGAAGGAAGCTAGAGCAAAAAAGTCGCTAACAAGTTTTAGGAACTTGTAAACCGTTCACAAGGTGAAGATTACACCCCTTAACGATCCAGGAGATCGTCAACTCCAAAAGGTCTTGAACCAAATAGGGTTCGGGGATGAAGGTACAAATCCAACCTAAAAGAGATTGAACCTGCCCTAAATAGGCCTCTACTTCATTCTTCTCGTATTCACGTGCGCTTTCGGACTAGCATGCAATCAACAGATTAACCCTAAACCTGTTTATCTATGTTGGTTGAATTTAATGCACAAATAAAACTATTATTGGCGATCACTTGAATTATAATCAAATTAGCCTAAACAAGATTATTAATTATCTTATTAAGCGTGATTACAAGTACAAATTCCCTTTAAACATGCATAAAAGGCGTGATCAAACAATAACAATAATAATCAATATCAAGCAACATAATAATCATAAAAATTATAATCATGTTAATAATAAAGCTATAATAGCAAGATCCTAGGCATGATACTAACAAGATTAATAACAAACCCTAGCGTGTCAATAAGCATTAAAGATTAAAGCTTTAGCCCTAACATGATACTAACTTGATATTAGAAAAGAGTAAAAGGCACCCTAAACATGATACTAAAAAGCAATAATAACATGCTAACATGATACTAGGAATTAAACAAATTTAGACATGCTTTCTACAAGAATAGAGCAATAAGATTACATACTTTGATGCCTCGTATCTCTTTCTAATAACAAAATACACATGTTAGTAACTTCAAGGAAAATATAAAAGCAAACAATTAAATTAAATAATTGAAATAGAGATTAGGGACCAAACCCTCAGAAATATCAAACCTTTCACGTCTAGGGCGAAGGCAACTTCGAACTCGGCTAGGTGTGTCTAGATCTCGTGAATGCGGAATTTTGTAAGAGGGAAGGTTTAGATAAAGAATAGAGAGAAGGAAAGCTTCTAGCTTTAGAGAGAAAGAGAGAGATTGTTGTAGATTGTAGATGAATAAAAACGGAGGTTCAGGACCCTATTTATAAGAAAACAGTCCGGAAATAAGTAGAATTTGATAAGGAATAAAACTCCACGCTGTCGCTGCAAAACCAACCTTGTCGCCAGGCGACACGGTCTGTCCCGTGGCGACAGCCTGGACTTCTACGCGCTTTCAACACGGAGTCCACATATGAATCAAAATCGATTTGTAAAGTCCGTATGAAACTGAAATCGTATCTTTCATAAAATAATATTTTATTCCAAATAAAACTTTATCAAAATATATAATTATTAATTCTAATTCTATTAGGATTAAAGAGAACCCTCTAGAGAATTCTAGAAGACTATAATCAATTCTAATAACTTTAGGAATAATAATTAACATTGGGCCCTCCCCTAGATCATTGGGCCGCATGTAAAGATCAAACCGGGCCCAGTTTAGTGTTTTGGCCATAACTTCCTCATTATTCATCGGAATTGGGCTTATTATATATCGTTGGAAAGCTCTTTGCAAGCCCCATCCAACTACACTATTATTGGACCCTTTTCGTGGACCAAACTAAACTGGATTGGCTGTTTTCATAAAATAGAGTTGTTTTTGAAAACAGAACGAAAGAATTTTAATAAAAACTAACCGCAACACTTGACCTTTCACACTTTCACCTTGTTTGATTATCATTCGACGCAAAAGGTATTCATCACTGGGTTTGGTTTTGGGGAGACACATTTGGGTGTCTACAAGGCGACAACTTTGTCGTCTGACGCTGGAGTCGAGTTTTTCGAATAAAACCTCTTTCTTCTCCATTTCGCTGCTGCTACTGTGCGTTGCTCGGTTTCGCTCCGGAAGTTCACCTTGCTTGTTGTAGGGAATATTTCAAGCATTATGATAACCCCAAACTTGAACCCCACTGTGATCATACACTAAAGTACGGTGGCGTTCCAAAGGGAAAGAAAAAGAGCAAAAAGAGTCGCCAACAAGTTTTAGGAACTTGTAAACCCAAAAGACAATCCAAAAGGACCATCAACTACTCCATAAGGTCTTGAACCAAATAGGGTCCGGGGATGAGTGTACGAATCCAATCTACAAAAGAAAGGACCCGCCCTATAAAATAGGCCTCTACTTTGTTCTGCTCGTATTCATGTGCGCTTTTCGATTAACATACAAACATTATATTAATCCTACCCTGTTCAATCTATGTTGGTTGAATATTAATGCACAAATAAAACTATTATTGGCGATCACTTGACTTAAAATCACATTAGCCTAAACCAAATTAATAATTATCTTATTAAGCGTGATTTCAAGTACAAATTCCCTTTAACAATCATAAAAGGCGTGATCAAGAAATAACAATAAAATAAAATAAATATCAAGCAACATAACAATAAATCAATAACAATCATAATGATGATAATAGCATGATAAGGCATAATAAAGCTTAATAATAGCAAGATCCTAGGCATGATACTAACAATATTAATAACAAACCCTAGCATGTCACTAAGCAATAAAGATCAAAGCTTTAAACCTAACATGGTACTAGAAAGCATTAAATAACATCCTAACATGATACTAGGAATTGAACATCCTAACATGACACTAGAAAGCATAAAACGATAATAAACATGCTTTCTACATTGAAAGAGAGTAATAAGATTACATACTTTGAAGCCTCGTACCTCTTTCTAATAACAAAATACACAAGTTAGTAACTTCAATGAAAATAAATAAAGAACAATTAAAGAATTAAATTGAAATCAAATTAAATAAAGTTTTGACTAGTTTTGGACCAAACCCTCAGAAATTATCAACCCTTGCACGTCTAGGGCGAAGGCAACTTCGAACTTGGCTAAGAGACTCTAAGTCTTGTGAATGCGGAATATTGTTTGTGAAAAGGCTAGTTTAGAAATAGAGAGAAAAATAAAGAATTAAATAATTCTTGATGAGAGAATAGAGAGAATTGAGAAAGAGTTGAATATTGTTTGTGGATTTGATGTTTTTAGATTTGATGTTTTTAGATGATTTTGAAAACAGGGATTCGGACGCTATTTATAATGAAAATAATCCGGAAAAACATAGAATTTGATAAGGAATAAAACTACACTCTGTCGCCAGGAATTAACTCTGTCGCGACGCGACAATGTCTGTCGCGCGGCGACAGGGTCTGTCGCGCAGCGACAGACTTGTCGTTTGGCGACAGCCTGTATTAGCGCGTTTTTCTTTACGCGGAATCCGATCTTTAATCAACTTGATCTACGGAATCCGTACAGAAGATAAAATACGTATTTTTAAGATAACAAAACAATATTTTATTCCAAATAAAAATCTTTTAAAGATAATTAATTATTAAATCTAACAATATTAGAATTAAAAGGAACTTTCTAGAAACTTCCAGAAAACTATAATTAATCCTAATAATTTTAGGAATAATAATTAATATTGGGCCCTCCTCTAGATCATTGGGCCGTATTAAAATAAATAACTGGGCCCAGTTTAGTATTTTGGCCATAACTTCCTCAATACTCATCGGAATCGGGCTTATAATATATCGTTGGAAAGGTCTCTTCGAGCCCTATCCATCTACACTATTATTGGACCCTTATCATGAACCAAAATAAACTGAAATGGACGTTTTCAAATAAATAAGGTCGTTTTCAAAAACAGAGAGAAAAGAATTTAATTAAAACTAAACCGCAACACTCGACTTTCAAACCACTTTCACCTAATTCGATAATAACACAACGTGCAAGGCATTCATCACTGGGTTTGGTTTTGGGGAGACACAAATGGGTGTCTACAGAAGCCCCCACTTTGACTGAGTTTGAAGAAACTTATGTTTCGAAAAACGAAAGTCAAAGTATCGATAGGGACGGAGAATGATTCAAAACGTTCTGCAATTCCAAATCATTCTTATAACGCCGATACCTGCAAACCAATCATTAGTTAAACAGATAAGAGAGTTAAGAAACGCGTATCTTGCACCGTCGAGCACACGTCTCTGAAAGTAACCATTTTGTTGTTGCTTCATATGTTGTTTGTGACAACACCCACAGTGCCTTGTGAACGCCATCGTTGAAGATAATCATATGTCGTCGTCTTCAATATTCTTGGTTACAATCCTCCACAGTATTTCGGGAACATCGTCGAAAATAACTGTATGTCGTCATTTCCAGGGTGTGGCCGTACGTCGCCACAGCAGTATGTCGCCGCTATAGACAATCTCCTCTTTACCTTGAGGGACCGCCAAAGGTGGCCTTGCTTCGCCATCCCCACCATTTGTGACACTACCTCGTCACGACCGTACTTCGCCGCTAAACAATTTCCCTTTATGTTGAGACATTGCCAAAGAATCACTTTACCTATTGACCCTTAATATCATTATTTATCATTGTTTTTTTTTATTTGTGCCAATACTTTGGTGCTTTTGCCTTTGTAAACCATTACTTTGGCGCATCTACTGAACCAATATTTCGGTGCCTCGAACCATTATTTCGGTGCCTTGAACCATTATTTCGGTGCCTTATTACGAGCCAAAACGTAGGCGCTTTAAGCTAAAGTGAGACGATCTTTCATCAAGTCGATCACTCAGTGCATTTTGATCAAGCTTACTAAATCATGTCAATTGCTCAAAGGGGCTAACTGGCGTACCAAGGAACCCAAATTACCAAAATGGACCCACAAAACCATAAGGAAGAGCCCAACACTCTGTCGCCGCTCCAGCGCTGACCAGAAGTGCCTGTCGCGATCTTGTGCATCTGTCGCCACGCGACAGAGTCTGTCGCCTCGCGACAATTCTGTCGTTTGGCGACAGAATCGGGGTTTTAAACCCGTCTTCTTCTTCTTTCTCATTTCGCTGCTCTGCTTCACAAAATTCGCGAAAACTTCAATCTACTCCTTCTTGCTCATTTCTCGACCAAATTCGCTCAAACTTGTTGCAAATCGAAGCTTTTCTTATCTATTTTCCCGATCTATGTAAGTTTTGCTCAAACTCTACTCGGTTTTTGATGAATTACGCGTTCTTATTCGCGAATTTTCGAAAAATTCGAAAATCATTTTGCTTAATTTGCTTTGCTCGTTGAATTTTATGCCTTGAATTTGTTTAATTATGCTTGTATATTACCTTGGGAGTATTTTGAGACTTGTTTGACTCAATTTGGTGAAGAAATAAACAATTTACCATTGTAGGACCTCTTAAGGTCGTGAAGAACAATGTGGGTCGTTCTTTGCATTTTGACTGCTTTTACTTGTACAATTAGTCACAATATTCATCATATGTTTGCAAGAAATTATTTATCTGCTCAAAGAACACTTCCATGCTTGTTTGAGATTTTGCTCTGTTTTTTTTTTTTTTGAACATAGTATCATGCGGCTTAGGCGAACTTTAGATACTGTAGAGCCTTAAACTTAATTACTTTTCATACTTTAGCATGGCTAGACGACGTGGTTCCGGTTCTCGGTCGAGAGACACACGTCGAGAGGACGAGCCCACCAGCGAGGGCGAGGACGTACCTTCTACTTCCGGGCTGGGTGTCATGCCTGATTGGGACGAGCGCACTCTATTTCACACGTCGGTTCATCATCTGTCGGAGAGAATCCGACGAGGTCTAGCAAGTGGGAGGACCCGTAGCCATGGCTCGGGTAATTCCACCATCATCTCCCTGTACGACAACTTCATCTGCCGCGATGAGGGGCTTCGTCGTCTTTGGGAGTTATGTGGGTTGACTCCTCTGCTGCAGGCCACTCGGGCCATGTTTTCATACGATGGGGGTAACCTCGTCATTCGGGCTTTGGTGGAGTTCTTTTGGGACACCACTAACACTTTTCACTTTCCCTGAGTGAGATGACAGTCACTCCAGCTGACTTTAGTCTCATTACGGGGCTAGAGTTCCAGTCTACTCCTCTACCTTTCGATGCTGGCGTTACTGTTTACTCGCCGAAGGTTTTGGAGTTATTGGGGCCGATCGTTATTCGGGCCCAGGCTAAGGCTCAGTCGGGACAGCTGAGTTCCCGATGTATCCGTCGCGGCACACTGGCTGCAACTTTCGAGGATGATGCGACTACCCGAGAGCAGCAGGTGCGCATCTTTGTGCTGATTCTGCTATCAGGGACATTTTCCCCTAATCGAGGTAGTAGAGTACTTCTATAGTACCTGTCTGCCGTTCGCGACCTCCAGTTGGTCGGGACATATGACTGGGCTAGCATGGCCTATGCTGATTTTTTACTGGGCTTGCGGCGCTCCTGTCGTCACAAGGCCTTGTCTGGAGAGATAGCCCTTTCCAGTTTCTGGAGGGTCGTAGAGGTACATCTCCTTTCCTTTTGAAGTTTTAACTCTAAATTTAGAAGCACAATCTTTACTAATTTTCATTTGTTTCGTATAGATCTGGTTCTACGAGTACTTTCCTTCTCTTGCGCCTGCGAGACCTTCTCCTCGCGTGCTCCCCATTGCTGCTAGCTGGGGAGGCCGCAGAGGTCCGCCGGAGGTGCTACGCCTTCGAGAGATGATCCTCACGGTGGGTTTTTCTTTAATTCTTACTTTCTCTTTTATCACCTTTTAGCGTTAGTATCTTACTTAGTGATGTTTCAGGAGCCTAGCGCGGTATATCGGCCTTGGGCTGCTTTTCCTATCTCTGCGCTGGCGGCGCAGTATACAACTGAGCGTCGTTACTTTCTGGGGACATATGGCGCGGTGGTCTACCTAGGGGAGAGGGTGGCCATCCAGCACTCCTCGGATACTTTCGTTGTTCCCGCTCCTCCACCTCGGCATATGTTCCACGATGCCTTGCAGCGGGATCGTGCTGGTGGGCCTTCGCGAGATACTCCCTGGAGGTCATACGTTCTCCTCGAGCAGAGCTATGAGGAGGACCTGCTACCGTTTCTAGCGCCGGCTCCTGTCCCTTCAGAGGAGGCAGCGATATGCTTTTATTCGTTTAGTTTATCTTTCTTAGGTAGCCCCCAAGTATCTTTCTGACTTTTACTTTTAGCAGGCTGGTCCTAGGGAGTTCATCCCTCCGAGGATGTCTATACGCTACCAGGGTACGTATGGACCGATCGAGGAGCTTATTCCGCCGGCTCCAGAGGGAGAGCAGTTTGTGGAGCGGTCTATTCCTCGTCACCAGACTCGAGTAAGTAGTTTTTTTTTTATATACCATCCTTATGTTGGCTTTATAATTGTTATTGACTTTGGCTATTTTGGCAGTTCTCTCGTGAGGTGGTGACGGCTATGGCCAGGTGCATTGACGCCTTTCGCAGCCAGCTTGTGAGATTGCGGAACCGTGCTACCTGTCGTAGCAACGACGCTGAGGAGGTATTACTTTTACTTTTACTGCTTTTGGCTTTATTTTCGTTGCATTTGCTAACTTTGATTTACTTTTGCAGGGGCAGCCTATTCCTTCTCCACGCACTCGATCGAGGCCCGAGCCTAGGAGGGAGACTACTAGGTCCGACTCGAGGCGTCGCCGGACTACCTCTGGTGGTCGAGGTGGTCGTTCTGAGGCCGCCGCTGTAGAGGATTCGGCGTCATCACCTGAGGACATTCCGACCGGGCCGACCGTTTGAGGTGGGATGGGTGGTGGGACATACGAGTTTGGCTCATCGTCGCAGCAGCCTTTGCAGCCCCAGCCTCTTTCCGTCGGGTTTCAGGGTGAGGTTAGATGGCCTGGTCCTGAGCTGCAGTTTGCGCCGTCTGGTGGTCCAGGGGACGATGATGGACATACTCCGCGGAGTAGGGCATTTTTCGATACATTTGGCATTCCTCGCGACTTGCGACCTCCAGCGCCATAGTTGTACCTGTGTTTGTTTTATGTTTGACTTTTGTAGGACTTTGCCTATTGTATTTATATGACTCATGTACCAAACACTTGTATATATATATGCATTTTATTATTTATTGAACATTTTATTTACTTAGTTTGTTACTTTATAATGAATGCATTGTGTATGTAAGTGTGTGAGAAAGTGTAATTTTTGCGCAAAATTTTTCCGTCATTTTTAATATTAATGGAGGGTACCGACTCTCTCCCCCAAAAAAGAAAAAAGAAAATAAAGGCAAGCTTAAAATTAATTAAGCGTTACTATAATAATAATAATAATAATAATAATAATAATAATAATAATAATAATAATAATAATAATAATAATAATAATAATAATAATAAGAGTAATAATAATAATAAAAATAAAAATAATAAAAATCATAATATTGAGGGTATGAGAAGAGGAATAGAACAGTAAGTCAAGTCAAAGTCGAAATCAAATACGTAAAAACACGGTTTCCTACGCGCAATAGGTGACGCTGCTAAGGAATAAATTGGCGCCGCGTAAACCATCCTGTCGCCACGCGACAGGCTCTGTCGCCACGCGACAATTTTGTCGTCTGGCGACAGACGCGCTTTCCTGTTTCCTACAGGAATTGAAGTCTGTCGTGCAAAAAAAAGTTATAAATAGCCCCCGAATCATCCGTTATAATTTAACCACCTTATTAAATAGTTAATTAACTAGTAATCATGCCTTTAGCTAAAAGAACCTTTTGTGGGTACATGGATGAATGGTGTCATCACTTGACTGCTAAAGATAAAAAAGCATTAGATCTTTCTCATATGGGGGGTATGTTTGGAGTCAAGGGGATGAGTCTTGATATTGACTTTATTTATTCTGCCATAGACTATTGGAATATTGATACTCATTGTTTTAGATTTTTTCATGATGAAATATGTCCTTTACCGGAAGAATTTGGGGCCATCATAGGTTATTATTCCACAGACCTTGCGGTAATGCCTAGAATCAATGAATATTACTATAAAGATTTCGAACACTTTTTTGATTTGAGGGGGACGGCTTTAAAACACATAGTGCATGGTAACATAGTTAATTTGACAGAATTTGCACATTATTTTTATGACAATCCAAATCCCGATTTCCGTGTCTATAAAAGAAGGGCTTTTCTTTATTGTTTATTTAACCAATTGCTCTTAGTGAGTGGTAAAGATAATGAAGGGCAATCGATAATTATATCTGTTATAGAACAAGTTGAATCTGGGAGAAATCCAATGCCATTAATTGTTGGAGAGACTATACTGTGGTTAGATGCACTAAGAAAGAATTCAGGAGCACCTTTAAGAGGTTCTCCAATTTTATTACAGGTATAAAATAATGTTATTATTAATTTATCAAGAACTAAAGAATATTATTTTTACACTGTAATACATATTTGCAGATATGGCTCATGGAGAGGCTGAAGCTTATTAATCCTCCTGATGATATCGCACATATGTTCCAAACTGCATAGTCCGCCGAAAGAAACGATTTTTGAAAATCGGTCGCCGTGAGTGGAGCAAGGTGTTCGCTGCCGGTGACTTTACCATAAACTGGATTGTTCCTTGGTGGAGGATTGAGGCGATGATTGGTTGTAGTAACCAAGCATATTGTCGTCTCCCGAGCTTGTCGAGACTAACCTTTTACTTTCCTTGTAGAGTCATGAGACAATATGGCCTCGCACAAACCATCCCTATAGGAGATCTTCGCCGTCCTTATGAATTTCCTGTGTCACAAGAGATTGAGCGCTTTGATGGATACTGGAGTGGTAGGCCCTTATGGGAGGTGATTACTCATAAGGAACCACCTTGCTTGTCAAATAAAGTGAAGCAATGGCTTGATGGAAGATTCTAAAAATCTCAAGTTACAATTGAAAAGACCAATGTGAAGGATCGTCTAGGTGACAAGAAGGTCCCTGCTAAAGAACGCCTAGGGGAAAGAATTGAATTCAAGACTCCTATTATGCCTAGAAAGAAGAGTGCCAAGAAAAATCAAGGAAAAAGAAAAGTCGACTCTACTAAGAAGGAAGCTTGGGTAGAGAAGAAACATGGAGTCCTAGCGGAAGGAGAAACCATCTATACTAAAATAGAGTGTAGATCTTCTAACGATTTTCTCCTAGCGAAGGTTATGGATCAAGAGGAAGAGAATGAAGACACAAATTGGAAAAGAATGAAGAAGGAGAAAAAAGATTAGAACATTGCTTTCTTTTGATTTATTAGACAAAGTTCATTTGTTTTAGTTAATTTTTCAGCTTTTATTTTATCAATAATGTACTTTCTTTATTAATCAATAAAATTTCAGCTTTTATTTTAATTAACTTTCAATTAGAGCAATGAAAATAATTACAACATTTATTTTTCGGAGAATTAATTCGAGTACGAAAGTCGAATAAATTTCCAGAACATGCGAAACTGGTCTAGACACTTGCAGAAGACTGGCGCTGCTATCTGATGCACTGTCGCTGACGATTTAGCTCTGTCGCCTGGCGACAAAATTGTCGTCTGGCGACAGAGGCTATCGTCTGGCGCCAGTTTTGAAATTTTGCGGACGTGCATTTTTTACTTCGGGGATACAGAATTTGAAGGAATTAAAGTGGCCGCACCCTGTACGGGTTGCCTACGTATCCTTTATTTAAGGAATCAGGCCGAACGTAGCTCTCTTGAGCGTTTCACTCAAGTACTTATGGGTAGTATTTCTTAAGTTGGTCAAGGTTTGTCATGTTTGAAAATTCATTGCCATCCATATCAGTTAATTTAGCCGCGCCTCCTGACAGGATTGTTTTGACAATATATGGTCCAGACCAATTAGGCCGGAATTTGCCTCTTGGATCTAAGACATTTTTCCTTAATGCTTTTAATACCAAGTCCCCAACCTTGATATTTCTAGTCTTGACCTTTTTATTGAAATGTCTAGCCATGCGGGTTTGATAACATTGAGTGTGATGTAGAGCTTCTAGTCGTTTTTCATCGAGTAGGATTAGCTCTTCATATCGTGCTCTAGTCCACTCAACTTCATCGAGTTTACTTTCTAACGCAATGCGTAAAGAAGGTATTTCTAACTCTACAGGTTGTACGACATCCATTCCATATACTAAATTGAATGGCGTATTTCCTGTTGATGTTCGGATTGACGTGCGATAACCCCACAGTGCGAAGTGAAGTTTGTCAGGCCAATCTTTATAATTTTCAGTCATTTTCTCGATGATCGTTTTCAAATTCTTATTGGCGGCCTCAACTGCTCCATTTGCTTGAGGTCTATACGGGGAAGAATGGTGATGTTGAATACCATACTTTTGTAGCAATTCTTCGCATTCTGCTTGAAAGTGAGTTCCATTGTCACTTATCATTTCATGTGGGACTCCGTATCGACAAATTATGTTTCTTTCGATAAAGAGTGCTACATGCTTGGCGGTGAGTTTAGCATATGATTGTGCTTCCACCCACTTTGTGAAGTAATCTATTGCAACCAAGATGTATTCATGGCCTCCTGTTCCGGGAGGTGTAATCTTTCCAATTATGTCTATTCCCCATGTAGAGAAAGGCCATGGTGAAGTGTAGGTGTAGAGAAGAGATGGTGGGATATGTTGCAAATTTGCGTAAATTTGACATTTTGGGTATCTTTTTACATATTGATGACAATCTTTATTCATGGTAGTCCAGTAATATCCTTCTCGCATTATCTTTTGGACTAGCATTTTGCCGTTAACATGTGTTCCGCATATACCCTCATGGATTACTCTCATAGCCCTTTGAGCATCTTTTATGCCTACACATAATAGAGCTCGTCCCTTAGGTACCCTTTTGTGTAGTTCATTTCCTATGAGTACAAACTGGGAAGCTAAGAGTCTTAATGCTCTTTCCGCTCTTTTGTCAGCATGAGGAGGATATTCTCCTTTGGTGACATAATTCAATATATCTACGAACCATGGTTCTTCCTCTGGTTCTTCTTCTTGAATTACTTCGTCGTCTTCTATGGCCTGAACGTATGCTGGTTTATGCCTTTTTTCTATGGTTAAAGGCATTTGCTCAATTTCCTTAGGTATTCTAACCATTGAGGCTAGCCTCGCCAAGGCGTCGGCGAATTGGTTTTCCTCTCTAGGTAGGTAAGTGTATTCCACTTTTTCCAATTGATCGGTGAGAGTTTCCAAATATGTTTGGTAAGGAGCTAGACTTTCGCTCCTAACCTTCCATCTTTTGGAGATTTGATTAATAATTAGGGATGAATCTCCAAATATCCGGAGTTTCTTTACGCCTAGGGCTAAAGCGGTTTCGAGGCCTACCACGCACGCTTCATATTCAGCTGCGTTGTTGGTGACGTCGAAATCTAATTTGATGGATATAGGGACATGTTCTTCCTTAGGTGATACTAATAAGACTCCTACGCCGCACCCCTTTTGGTTTGAGGCTCCATCAAAATATAGAGTCCATGTATCATCCTCTGTCATCATTAAATTTTCATCCGGGAATTCATTCTCTTCTAAGGGTGTTGAATCTTCTATTGGGAAATCTGATAGAAAATCCGAGACCACTAATCCTTTAATTGCTTTTGGAGGCATAAACCTTATGTCAAATTGGGCCAAATTTACTATCCATCTTGAGATTCGTCCATTAAGTGTAGATCTTTCGAATAGATATTTTAGGGGATCCATTCGTGAGACTACGTAAACGGTATGCACGAGCATGTAATGTCTCAATTTAGTTGTGGCCCACACCAACGCGAGGCGCAGCTTTTCCAATGGTGTGTAGCGTGTTTCATACTCGAGCATTTTCTTACTTAAGTAGTAAATAGCATTTTCTTTGCTTTCTACCTCTTGTGCGAGCATAGCTCCCATTGTTTCCTTTGTGACGGTTAAGTATAGTCTTAAGGGTATTCCGGGGAGTGATGGGGCTAATACGGGAGGATTCGCAAGATATGCTTTGATCTTCTCAAAGGCTTTTTGACACTCATTGTCCTATATGATTGGTACATTTTTCTTAAGCTTTTTGAATATTGGTTCGCATATCGTGGTTAACTTGGATATGAACCTACTTATGTATTGCAACCGGCCAATAAATCCTCGAATTTGCTTTTCGGTTTTGGGCGGTGGCATGGACATGATTGCTTTAATTTTGGTGGGATCTATCTCTATTCCTCTAGAGCTTATGACATAACCCAAGAGTTTCCCTGAGGTAACTCCAAAAGCACATTTAGAGGGGTTTAACCTCATGTTGTATTTTCTTAATCTTTCAAAGAATTTCTTTAAGGCTATTGGGTGTCCTTGGCGGTCTTTTGATTTTACAATCATGTCATCCACATAGACCTCCACTTCTTTATGCATCATATCATGGAGTAGGGCAGTTGCTGCTCGTTGGTAAGTAGCACCCGCGTTTTTTAACCCGAATGGCATTACCGTATAGCAATAAGTACCCCAAGGTGTTATGAATGTTGTTTTCTCCATATCTTCTTCGGCCATGAGGATTTGATTGTATCCTGCGTATCCATCCATAAATGAGAGAAGTGCATGGTTTGTTGTGTTATCTACCAAAATATCGATGTGTGGCAAAGGGAAGTCGTCCTTTGGACTTGCCTTATTTAAATCTCGATAGTCGACACACATTCGAACTCTACCATCTTTTTTCGGAACCGGGACAACATTGGCGACCCATTCGGGGTATTTGGATACCCGGATAAACCTGCAGTTATTTGTTTTTGTACTTCTTCTTTTATTTTAAGGGCCACGTCGGGTTTCATTCGACGTAACTTTTGTTTTACAGGTTTCATTCCTGGAATTAATGGTATAGTGTGTTGAGCTATTTCTCTATTAATGCCTGGCATATCTTCGTATGACCAAGCAAATACATCGATAAATTCTTGAAGTAGATTAATTAAATCGGTTCTTTCTTCTTTGTTTAGCGTCAGTCCGATTTTAACTTCTCTTTTAATGGTTGAATCTTTTGAGATATCAACCGTTTCTGTATCCTCAATTATTGGTGTCTTATTTTCAAGTGTTTCCATTGCTTTAATTATTTCTTTGTCATTTTCATCATTAGTTAAGCAATGCTCGTCATCTTTAGATAAAGAAAAACAAGAGGAATAAGGGGAAGAAGACATATTATTAAACTCAGAAGTCATTACATCAAATAAAGAGATGTCCGTCGGGACTTGATTGCTAACTATCCTAGGAGTAGAAAAAGAAGGTGAGGGTGCTACAACTAAAGACTTAGAAGACTCGATGAGGGAAGACTCTAACTCAGACTCTGACTCAGACGACTCTTCGAATATTGGTCCTTGCCCTGTAGTTATTGAAATCTTCTTTCCATTTATAGTAACTATCTTCACTGTCTTGCGCCATCCACGCTCTTGATCTTCTATTGGAGTGATAAGTTCGGAGGGATCGAAATTTTCGCTTTGGAGAACTGCTTGGATAAGTGAAGAATCATCTTCCGCATATCTTGATTTGTTCTTTTCCCTTCCAAAGAGGAGTCCCATGACATTAAAGTCGAAACAAGGGGGTGCCTTTTCCTTATATGTTGGAGCTGGGATCTCGTCTAGGAAACAACAATCCAAAAAGATTTTGAATCCAGGCTGTCTTATACCATTCACAACAAAAGGTTCAGGAAATTCGTGACAAGGGTAATCCTCTCCTTCTCTTATAAATTGCCCGTTTAAAGTGAGAGGATATTGATCCATGGGTATTTCCTTTTTTTGTATGCGGGCATTTCTTCGTGCTTTTGATTTTTCCTGGGCTCGTTTAAGGTCTTCGCGGGTTGGTTCAAAACCAAGTCCGAAAGTATCCAATTTAGGGAGGCCAGGTAAGCCCATGTGTTTAGCTACTCCTTTCTTCTTTCCTAGAGTCATTCCAGGAAAGTGTCCTTGTTTTCTTAGGATAGCATTTGTTATCATGTTTGAGTGGAGGTCATAATGAAGAGGGATCCTTTCATCTTCCTCTATTAAGGAGACTTCTTCGCTAAAGCCCCACAAATCTTCATCGTTTTCGTCGTGTTCCACATTAATTAGTGGATTTTCTACTGTTTTAATCCTCATAGATGAAGCATCAATGGTTATTGGAATGCCTCCAACTATAGCCTTTACTTGTTGATGGAGAAACGAAGGGACGGCCTTTAAATCATGAAGCCAAGGGCGTCCTAATAGCAAGTTAAAAGATGCTTTGATATCTACTACTTGAAATGTAGTAGCATGTTCAATTGCGCCTGCCGTTACATTCATAGTGATCGTCCCTAATGCTTGACGACGTGAATTATCATAGGCTCTTATTCCTTGGGTTGACGGGGATAAATCCTCATCTCTTATTCCTAACATTCTTGCGGTTCTAAGTGGGCACACATTAATTGCTGAACCGTTATCCACAAGAGTCATAGGGACATTCATTCTTTTGCATATGACTGTGAGGTTTAGAGCTTTATTGTGTTTGTCACCTTCCGGTGGTAGATCTTTATCCGAAAAAGTGACCAAATTAATTGGACTTGGGAGATCGCTCGTGAGGAAGTTTGCAAGTCCCTCAGGAGTGGTGTCCGAATCTATGCCTACCTTAGCCAGTGCATCCATGACTGCGACTCTATGTTCTCGAGATGTGGCTAAAAGTTTCCATACATTCATTTCTACTTTAGTCTTTTTTAGCTGTTTGACAACATCGTTGTCTTCTATAATAGGCACGGGAATTTGCTGAATAGAAGGTATGGGTTGTGTTGAAATGGGAGGTTGTATTCTTCCGGACCTAGTGAGGACATCTATGGGTGAATCCTCCTCATCCCAAATGTCGCTTACTGGGTATATTGTTGATAGAGGAGTTTCTTCAATGTCTTTAAGGTAAACATCCTCATCATCACTGTCCCATACTCCATTAATCATGGCATCTTGTGGAAGTCGAACTAACTTTTTCTCATCAATCAAACGTTGAACCAAGTCCTTAAACTTGAAGCATTGCTCTATTGTATGTCCTCCTGATTGATGATATGCACAATAATATTTGTCTGTCCTTTTCAGCGATTCAAATGGTCTTGGCTCGAGAGGTTGGATTTTTCCATTCTCGAAGAGCATCTTGAATATATTTGTGTATGATGTCCCAATTGGAGTATATTTCCTATTGTTCTTTTTGGGAGTGTCAATTACTTGGAGAGAAAATGGTTTCTTTTGCTTAAGAGGAGGTTTATTTTTAAGCAACTCATTTTTCTCTTTTATGGCCTCGAAGGTTTGTGAGATTAATATTTTCAATTCTGTCAATATTAATGTCAATGCCACTACTTCTTGCTTGGTTGCGGTTTCCTGGCCATGGAATTCGAGAGCATCTTCAAAGATTTCTTCTTCAATGGTCTCGCTAGGCTCTATGAGGCTAGATGGATCCTCTTGGTTTTCTTCATCGGAAATAGCTAAGGAATCTGACAGCGGTGCGGTATTGATACTTGGTTTCTTACTTGCAGGAGGTAATGGGAGCTTGTTACTATCAATCAAATCTTGAATGGCTTCCTTTAATCTCCAACAATTCTCTGTAGGATGACCCCTACCTTGGTGATATTTGCAATGTTCATTTGGGTTCCAGCTAGCCGCTCTCCTTTCGACAGGTGGGTCCCCAAATGGTCCAATAGGAGTTATAAGACCTTTTGCATGTAAGCGATCAAATGCGGTGTCATAACTCATACCAATAGGAGTATAATTCTTCCTAAATGGTTTCTTTTGTCCTTGATTATTATTCATTGCCAATACTTCATTAAGAGGAAAAGTGCTAACATTATTTGAGTGGGTAGATTTGGATGAAGAAGGATTGTCGTTCTTCTTATTTTTCCAACCACTACTTGAGTTGTTATTAGCAATTTTCTGTTTAGCAAGGTCATCTTCAATGTTAATTCCAATGTCATATACCGCTTTGAAAGTATTTAAGTTGCTTTGATATTTGAGATGCTTAGAATATTTTTCTTGGAGGTTTTTAATGAACATCCTGACGGATTCCTTTTCACTAGGCACTTCAACCATTTTTGCAGTGGTTTCCCTCCATTTATTGAAGAAGGAGGTGAAACCCTCGTTTTCTTTTTGTTTCAGCATTTCTAATTCTCTATGATCGGTTTCAACTTGTATATTGCATTTATATCTTTCAATGAAAGCGCTCACAATAGATTCCCAACTAGAGGTCTTTTCTTTATCAAGTGAAAAGTACCACTGTTGACATACAGCTTCTAAGGATAATGAAAATACAGAATGAAATGCCTTTCTATCTATCCCCTTAATACCCATTACAGTTTCAAAAGCTCTTAAATGAAAATAAGGATTGTCCATAGCCTTGAACTTAGGGATGTCATTGGGATTGAACTTTTGCGGAAGAAGGTCCTTATCCACCGAGACCCCTTGGGAGCTAATCTCTTGAAATCTAAAGTCGCTGGACAATTTGCCCAAGCTTTCCTGGATTAGGTCCATTTGTTTTTGTTTTTCAGGATTACTTATTTGCAGCGATAAGTTTTGCAACATCTCAGCCAAGTTGGCTACCTGTCCCTTGACTTCATTAAGTTCTTCTTGACTAGCCATTGCCTTCTTAGCTTTCCTTTTCCTACCGACTGGTTTGTCGAAAAGTAAAACTTGAACAAAAGTGTTGTCTTTGATTAAACGCCCTTCCTTTCTTGACCACGCGCTGTAATTTAAACCATATTTGTTTTAATATTTGACTCTAATTGACTTGACTTTATGTTTAAAAGATTTAAAAGAAAAAGTGAAAAAATGGGGTATATATTTTAAGGGAATTTAAAAAAATTGGGGTATACATTTTAAGGGAATTTAAAAATTGGAGGATTAATATCCGACTTACCCCCCTAAAAAAATGACGGAAAACACGCATTCAAGACTCTCTAGACATGGTCATAATGTGACAAACATGTTATGTGTGTGCTTTATGTGTATGTGAGTGACATGCTTTGACTACTAGTGTATGACCATGGGACTTTAAGTGCCTAAGCTCAATTAAAGACTTAAACATGGTTTGAACCATTAACAAACTGATTAATCCGATTAGTAGACTGTTAATTAGACTCGTCGTGATGACTCGAGCAAAAGAACTGGACTGTCGCTAAAACAACAGGACTGTCGCTACGGTTTAGAGCCTGTCGCCAGGCGACAGATACTAAACTGCAGCGCCACAGTCCAAATTCCTGTGCCATTGCTGGAACATTAATCTGGACTGTTTCCAGTAATTTTACTCTAAATGGACATGCCTAAAGTCGTACTAAGTCGAATTGATTAAATTATTAGCCTTTAATTAATTCAAAATTAATTAATTAATTAGACAAAGTCCTTTTAGTCATTAGTAAAATTTATTTAGTTTTTAACACAAGTCAAACAAACGGTTAACACATATATAATAAATTCAAGCAAGGGTGCATAAGTAGTTCACATAGTCACAAGATGAGTTTGCAACCTAACCATGGCTCTAGTTCTCTAAAGTTCGAGGATATGGGTTAAGTCAAAAAAGGTCCATGGTTAAGAATCCATATGCATTGCACACAAGCCTACCGGGAGGGTTGGAGCGAATGGACAGGATTCCGCGAGTGCGAGATGAAATCGGACTCGACTCCATGGTTTGGTGGATTCACAAACATTACACGTACCCAAATCTGAACTTTGCACATGATAGTGGAATATTCCATTGGGCAGGTGAAGCAGGAACCCCCAGAAGGTTATATCCATATGTAGAACACATATGGGTTCAGAAAAGTGAGAAAATGACTCAATCAATAAGCAAAATCGAGCCAACAACACTAGAAATGGTCAAAGCAAGAAGATAGACCCCTGGCTCGGTATTGGAAGAACTTGGCGCCAGACTACAGGGACTGTCGCCGCAAAAAAGCTTCTGTCGCCAGGCGACAGAAACTTTTTACGGGCGACAAGCCCTGTTTTCTAGACGCTAGTTCCTACATGCCTTGGCAAGTTTCTGTGTTCTTCGAATTTTCCAGATTTCGCATCATCTTTTCGATTCTAGTCATGAAAGATATTTCCCAAATTTCCTACGTGTAAAATTCCTATGGATTGACTCATGGGGTACTCCCATGAGAACCTTTTAATGCATATGACAATAATGTTAATCAAATCACGCACATGAAATACTTAGAATTTTTCGAGTCTCATCCGCTCATTCTAAATAATTACCAAAATTAAATAAATTTCAGGAATATAAATAGAAATCCTCCCCAGTGGAGTCGCCAAAAACTGTAGGGAATATTTCAAGCATTATGATAACCCCAAACTTGAACCCCACTGTGATCATACACTAAAGTACGGTGGCGTTCCAAAGGGAAAGAAAAAGAGCAAAAAGAGTCGCCAACAAGTTTTAGGAACTTGTAAACCCAAAAGACAATCCAAAAGGACCATCAACTACTCCATAAGGTCTTGAACCAAATAGGGTCCGGGGATGAGGGTACGAATCCAATCTACAAAAGAAAGGACCCGCCCTATAAAATAGGCCTCTACTTTGTTCTGCTCGTATTCATGTGCGCTTTTCGATTAACATACAAACATTATATTAATCCTACCCTGTTTAATCTATGTTGGTTGAATATTAATGCACAAATAAAACTATTATTGGCGATCACTTGACTTAAAATCACATTAGCCTAAACCAAATTAATAATTATCTTATTAAGCGTGATTTCAAGTACAAATTCCCTTTAACAATCATAAAAGGCGTGATCAAGCAATAACAATAAAATAAAATAAATATCAAGCAACATAACAATAAATCAATAACAATCATAATGATGATAATAGCATGATAAGGCATAATAAAGCTTAATAATAGCAAGATCCTAGGCATGATACTAACAATATTAATAACAAACCCTAGCATGTCACTAAGCAATAAAGATCAAAGCTTTAAACCTAACATGGTACTAGAAAGCATTAAATAACATCCTAACATGATACTAGGAATTGAACATCCTAACATGAACCTAGAAAGCATAAAACGATAATAAACATGCTTTCTACATTGAAAGAGAGTAATAAGATTACATACTTTGAAGCCTCGTACCTCTTTCTAATAACAAAATACACAAGTTAGTAACTTCAATGAAAATAAATAAAGAACAATTAAAGAATTAAATTGAAATCAAATTAAATAAAGTTTTGACTAGTTTTGGACCAAACCCTCAGAAATTATCAACCCTTGCACGTCTAGGGCGAAGGCAACTTCGAACTTGGCTAAGAGACACTAAGTCTTGTGAATGCGGAATATTGTTTGTAAAAAGGCTAGTTTAGAAATAGAGAGAAAAATAAAGAATTAAATAATTCTTGATGAGAGAATAGAGAGAATTGAGAAAGAGTTGAATATTGTTTGTAGATTTGATGTTTTTAGATGATTTTGAAAACTGGGATTCGGACGCTATTTATAATGAAAATAATCCGGAAAAACATAGAATTTGATAAGGAATAAAACTACACTCTGTCGCCAGGAATTAACTCTGTCGCGACGCGACAATGTCTGTCGCGCGGCGACAGATTCTGTCGCGCAGCGACAGACTTGTCGTTTGGCGACAGCCTGTATTAGCGCGTTTTTCTTTACGCGGAATCCGATCTTTAATCAACTTGATCTACGGAATCCGTACAGAAGATAAAATACGTATTTTTAAGATAACAAAACAATATTTTATTCCAAATAAAAATCTTTTAAAGATAATTAATTATTAAATCTAACAATATTAGAATTAAAAGGAACTTTCTAGAAACTTCCAGAAAACTATAATTAATCCTAATAATTTTAGGAATAATATTAATATTGGGCCCTCCTCTAGATCATTGGGCCGTATTAAAATAAATAATTGGGCCCAGTTTAGTATTTTGGCCATAACTTCCTCAATACTCATCGAAATCGGGCTTATAATATATCGTTGGAAAGGTCTCTTCGAGCCCTATCCATCTACACCATTATTGGACCCTTATCATGGACCAAAATAAACTGAAATGGACGTTTTCAAATAAATAAGGTCGTTTTCAAAAACAGAGAGAAAAGAATTTAATTAAAACTAAACCGTAACTCTCGACTTTCAAACCACTTTCACCTAATTCGATAATAACACAACGTGCAAGGCATTCATCACTGGGTTTGGTTTTGGAGAGACACAAATGGGTGTCTACACTTGTTCTCCTCTGTTTCTCAACGAAATTCGCTCAAATTTGTTGCAAATCAAAGCTTATTTCATCTAGTTTCCTGATCTATGTTTTTTTTCCAAACTCACTTCGGTTTTGCTGAATTTCGCATGTTTTGTACACAAATTTTTGGAAAATTCGAGACTTACTTTGCTCAATTTGCTTTATTTGTTGAATTTTATGCCATGAAATTACTTGATTATGCTTGTATATTGCCTTGAGATTATTTTGAGACTTGCTTGACTCAATTTGGTGAAGAAATGAACAAATTGCCATTGTTGAATCCTTTGAGTTCGTTAGAACAATGCGACTTGTTCTTCGTATTTTTTCTAGCTATTCTTGCCCAATTTGTGACAATATTTGTCATAGTATTGCAATAAATTGTTTGATGGTTGAAAAAAAAATGTTATTTCTGCATATATTGAAATTATGCTCTTTTTTAGTACCACGTACCCTGTTTTTTTCGAACATTGTATCATGCGGCTGGGAAAACCTTAGATACTATAGAACCCTTAATTTACTGTTGCTTTTCATAATATAGCACGACTAGACGACGCGGTTCTGGCTCTCGCTCTAGGGAGGCTCACCGGGAGAACGATCCTATTGACGCCGGCTTAGGGACCTCCTCTTCTCTAGGGGGTTTCCCGGAGTGGGACGAGCATACTCTGTATTTTGCGCCCGAGTTCCATTCGGAGCGCGTTCGGCGCGGAATTCATAGCGGGAGAGTTTGTAGCCATGGTTCAGGCAACGATACCATTGGCTCCCTATACAATACCTACTTCCGCGACCATGATGGTTTGCGTAGATTGTGGGAGTCTTGTGGCTTGACTCCTCTGTTCCGAGCCACTCAGGCTCTGTATTCTTTTGGGCCGAGCCGCTACGTGGTTCGAGCTTTGGTGGAGTTCTTCTGGGACACCACCAACACCTTTCATTTCCCCTGGGGTGAGATGACCATTACCCTTGCTGACTTCAGTCTCATCTCGGGGTTGGAGTTTCGTTCGGCCGCGCTTCCTTTCGATAGCGAGATCAAAGTCTATTCCTCGATGGTACTGGAGCTGTTGGGCCTTGTAGGGAATATTTCAAGCATCCCACACTTGAGCCCCACTGTGACCATAAACTTAAGCATGGTGGCGTCCAAAGGAAAGGAAGCTAGAGTAAAAGAGTCGCCAACAAGTTTTAGGAACTTGTAAACCGTTCACAGGGTGAAGGTTACACCCCTTAACGATCTAGGAGATAGTTAACTCCAATAGGTCTGGAACCATGACTGGAAGTTCGGGGAGAAAGGTACAAATCCAACCTAAAAGAGATTGAACCTGCCCTAATAATAGGCCTCTACTTTATTCTTCTCGTATTCATGTGCGCTTTCTGACTAACATACAACCAATAAATTAACCCTAAACCTGTTTAATCGATGTTGGTTGAATTTAATGCACAAGCAAAACTATTATTGGCGATCACTTGAATTATAATCATATTAGCCTAAACAAGACTATTAATTATCTTATTAAGCGTGATTACAAGTACAAATTCCCTTTAATCTTGCAAGAGAGGGCGTGATCAAACAATAACAACAATATATATCAAGCAATATAATAATCACAATCATCATCATAATAATCTTAATAAAGCATAATAATAATAGCAAGATCCTAGGCATGATATTAACAAGATTAATAACAAATCCTAGCATGTCACTAAACAATGAAGATCAAAGCTTTATTCCTAGCATGACACTAACATGATATTAAGAAAGAATAAGAAGCATCATAAAAACATGCATGATATCAGAAATATTAGTTATTATCCTAAACATGATACTAGGAATCAACAAAATAATTTAAGCATGATTTCTATATCAAAAGATCAATAAAACAATTAAAGTACTTACTTCGATGCCTCGAATCTCTTTCTAATAAAAAAATACACACGTTAGTAACTTCAAGGAAAAATAATAAATCAAACAATTAATTTAAATAATTGAAATAGGGATTAGGGACCAAACCCTCAGAAATTATAACCTTTCACGTCTAGGGTGAAGACAACTTTGAACTTGGCTAGGTGTGTCTAGAACTTGTGTATGTGGAATTTTTTAAGAGGGAAGGTTAGAGAAAGAGTAGAGAGAAAGCTTCTAGCTTAGAGAGAGAATAGAGAGAGATGATGATTGTGGATTGTTGATTGTTGGTGATGAAACTAGGACCCTATTTATAAGAAAACAGTACAAAAACCAATAAAAGAGTAAGAATTCGAATCGGAATAAAACTGGCTTCAGCGCCAGGCGACAGAATTAGCGCCAGGCAACAGACATTAGCGCCAGACGACAGACTCTGTCGTCTGGCGACAAACTCTATCGTTTGGCGCTAATTAAAAGATGAAACGCGCTTTGTACAGAATCCTTTTCCTAATATAATTAAGTAATTAGAATCCGCGTTAAACAATTTTTAAGATCAGATTTATCATAAAACGCTTATTTTATTCCAAATAAAACTCTTTAAAATATAATCATCAATCCTAATTCCATTAGAAATTAAAAGGAACCTTCTAAATATTCTAGAAGATTAAAATCAATCCTAATAACTTTCGGAATAATAATTAATAGGCCTTCGTCTAGATCATTGGGCCGCATATAAAATTCATTTCGGGCCCAATTTAGTATTTAGACCATAACTTCCTCATTTTTCATCGGAATTAGTTTTATAATATATCGTTGGAAAGCTCTTTTCGAGCCCAACCCAACTACACTATTATTGGACCCTTATCATGGACCAAACTAAACTGGACTGGCTATTTTCATAAATAGAGTAAGAAAAGAAATGTTTTCAAAAACAGAAATAGATATATTTTAATAAAAACATCCACATCACTAGACTTTCCACACTTTCACTTTGTTCGATAATCAAATAACGTGAAAGGTATTCATCATCGGGTTTGGTTTTGGGGAGACACATTTGGGTATCTACAAGCCCTATTGCTATTCGGGCTCGTAGCGAGGCCGAGCCGACGCATCTCAGCTCTCGGTGTATTCGCCGGTCCACACTTGTGGCGGCTTTCTAGGATGGTGCGACCACCCCAGAGCAGCGGGTGCGCATCTTTGCTCTTATCCTGTTGTCAGGGACTTTTTCTCCTGACAGGGGTAGTCGAGTATTGCTCTACTACCTGCCTGCTCTTCGCGACCTTCATTCACATGGTCGGGTCGTATGACTGGGCCAGCTTGGCCTACGCGGATTTCCTAGTCAGATTACGACTCTCCAGTCGTCACAGCTTATTCGAGGGAGATATCGCGCTTTCCAGCTTTTAGAGACTCGTAGAGGTATACTTTATTTCCTTTACTGAAGTTAGCTCCAGATTTGCATTAGCATCTATTGATACTTCTTTTTTTTTTCCTCGTAGATCTGGTTCTATGAGTATTTCCCGTCTCTTGCACCGGCGAGACCTTCGCCTCACAAGCTCCCCGTTGCTGCCTGTTGGGGAGGCCGCCTCAGTGACTAGGCTAGTACTGCTCGCGTTTGAGAGTTGATCCTCTCGGTATGATCCTTGAATACTTGTCTTTTTAGTACTTTTTAGTAGGATTTTATCTCATGAATATGCGTTTTGTAGGAGCTTGCTGTAGAGTTTCGGCCGTAGGCCGATCTAGACATTCCTGCGCTTGCTACGCAGTACACTGCTCAGCGTCGGTACTTTCAGGGGACGTACGATGCTGTAGTGTACTTAGGTGAGAGAGTGGCTATTCAGAACTCCTCAGAGGCTTTTGTCATTCCTGCTCGCCCTCATCGGCACATGTTTGACCAGACGAGATTGAGGACTTTGGCGAGTAGGTCACCAGCGGGTACACCGTGGCGGACTCATGCCCGAGCAGAGTAGTGTTATGGGGAGACGCTGATGCCACTTCTGGCTCCACCACCTGTTTTGCCAGAGGGAGGGGAGGTACTCCTCGTTTCCTATGTTTGTCTTTTAGATAGCCCCCGAGTAGATCCTAATTACTTGGATTTGTTGTACCAGGGTTTGGCTGTAGAGTTCGTTCCTCCACCCATATCCATCACTTACCAGGGGATGTATGGTCCGGTCGAGGAGATGATTCCTCTGGCTCCTTCGGAACATCGTTTCATTGAGCAGTCGATACCTCGGCATCAGACCTGGGTGAGTCATTTGTTTGTTGTTTACTTATATATCTTTGATTGTTACCGACTTTGTCTCTTAATGGTTTACTCGCGAGGTGATAACGAGGATGGCGAGGGGTACGGACGCCTTTCGCTATCAGCTGGTGAGATTGAGAGACCGAGCCCCCTGTCGTCGTGATGATATTGCTGTAGAGGTATTTCTTTTATCCTTATCACATGTTTTATTTGTTTATTTTTGTATCTGACTTGGTTTAATTTTGTAGGGGCATCCTATTCCTTCGCCACATACTCGGACAAGACCTGAGGTTAGGAGAGAGAGATCTGGGTCTGGCTCGAGGTGTCTCGTCGTACTTCTTCCGAGGGCCAGGGTGGCCGGTCGGAGACGGCTCCTACCGAGAGATCGAAAGGTTCGGGCTCCTCGTCTGAGGGTGCACCTATAGGCCGACAGGCCAAGGAGGCGTGACATCGGCTCCTATAGGGGTTGGTGGGACGTACGAGTTTGGATTGTCGTCGCAGAAGCCGCGGCAGCCTCAACTGTTGGCGATTCAGCATCATGGTGAGCCTGGATGGGCTAGCCCTACTTTGTCGATCCCGACTTTCTATGATCCTGGAGCTGGTGAGGGGCATACCCCATGGTCTACACTGTTTTTTGACGCATTGGGAGTTCCTCCCCATCTGCGTCCTCCAGCACCGTAGTTGTACCTGTATTTTTATTTTTTTTATCTTTGTAGGACTTTGCTAGTTTGTATCATATAACCTCTATGTTTAGACATGCTGTATATTCAAACTTTTATCAATTTATGCTTATTTTATCTCTGCATTTTTTTTTTCATTTTATGTGCATGAGAATGTATGGAAAATTGTGACTAATTTTGCGCAAAAATTTCCGTCAGTTTTATTATCAATGGAGGGTATCCGACTTTCTCCCCCAAAAGAAAAAAAATGAAAAAATAAAATAACTTTGATTAACGTAAGCCCAAAATGAATTAATCTCAAATTAATCAAAAAGAGCGTTTGCGATAATGTTTGATTTTGAAGGATAAGGCTTTGAAACAAGAGGTCAAAACCGTAAAGTCATTGTACAAAATTGAGTCATAGTCGGAAAAACACGGTTTTCATAGCGCGTGAGGCTGGCGTCGTACCGCCTCTCTGTCGCGATGCGTTGACGTCTGTCGCCAAGAGACAGGCTTTGTCGCCAGGCGCTGTACCTGTCGCCTGGCGCTAATCCTGTTTTCTCCGAATCCTTTCGGGATTCGAATTGTACCGATTTTGTGCATAAATAGCCCCCAAGTCTGCCGATTTTGTATATTTCGAACAGATTAAAAAAAGTTATAGCCTTAATTTCTCATTAAACAATCATGTCTAAGAGTTTTAGTGATTTTACTCGTGAGTGGTGCCGGTCTTTGACTTTTAAGGAGAGGAAAGAGCTTGACTTTTTTCATTTGGGAGGTATTTATGGTATAAAGGGGGTAGATATGGACATAGATTTTATTCATACCGCCTTAGAATATTGGGATCCAGACACCCATTGCTTTAGACTAGGCTATGATGAAATTAGTCCTTTACCGGAAGAATTTGGTGCCATTCTAGGCTTCTCTTCTTTAGATCTTGCGATAATTCCTAACGTGAATGAATATTATTTTAAAGACTTTGAGCGTTTCCTTAACCTTAAGGACAGGAATCTAAAAAATATTGTGGATGGGAACGTAGTTAATTTGAAAGAATTTGCACATCATTATTTTGATAGACCACATTCTGAATCTTTTCATGTTTATAGGAGGAGAGCTTTCCTCTTTTGTATATTTAGCCAATATCTTCTTACTAGTGGTAATACTCATGAAGGTCAAGCAATTTTAATATTTGTCATGGAGCAAATCGAATCCGGGAGGAACCTAATGCCATTAATTGTTGGAGAAACTATTCTTAGTTTAGATGAATTAAAGAAAAATCCAAAAGTACCTCTTCGAGGCTCTCCAATTTTATTGCAGGTAGAAAAACAATATTTTTAATTACATAAATCAAAAATATATATTTTTGCATAGTAATACTAATTATTTGCATTGAATTTTTGCAGATATGGCTGATGGAGAGGCTAGAATTAGTTAGTCCTCCTGACAATGTTGACAAATATACACCAAATTGCTTTGTAAGGCGGAAGAAACGTTTTTTCATAAAGATGGGCCGCCGGGAGTGGAGCAAGATTTTTGAATCTTGTGATTTTGCCATCAAGTGGGTCATTCCTTGGTGGAAAATTGAGAAGATGGTTGGCGTCAACAAACAACCCTTTTGCCGTCTTCCTAGCTTATCAAAGTTGACCTTTTATTACCCCTATAAGGTAAAAAGACAATATGGCCTTGCTCAAACTATTCCTTCTGGTGATCTTCGTCGTCCTTATGAGTTTCCTGTTTCACAAGACATTGAGAGATTCGACAATTATTGGTGTGATAGGCCATTATGGGAAGTTGTTACTGAAGGATTTATGTATTCGTTGTGTGCAATTACTAGATATATAAATGGATCAAATTATGGAGATAATTAAGTTCGGACATTTGGGTCGTCGTTTTATCACAGCTAGAGGTACTAACGATCTTTGGGCTAGTAAAATAGCCCAAAACCCAATTGGACGGATCCTATAAGGTCACACAAAGGGTCTAGATCGGGCACGAGAGGACGAGGCCCATGATGGGCCTCATCCCCTAGTATGGCCGGCCATATGGAGTAAGGTTGGAGGGTTTTGGGCTTCCTAACCCTAGTCTAATTATAATATGATTATAAATAGACTAGGTGCCTAGGGTTTGCAAGACAGAAGCAATTCAATTGATCAGCAAGATCAAACCCGAATTAGCAAACACGAGATCAAGCCCTCTCAAACTCTCCTCTCTCTCACAGCTCTCTCTCCTCCCTCGGCGCCAGTGTGGTGGTTCGTGGTGGTCGGTTAGTCCATTAAAGGTGGTGATCACGGTTTTCCTCTTTCACTCGACCAATCTAGTATTGGTGGACGGCTCGTTCGAAGCTCGTGGACTAAGTAGAGGAGCAACGCTTGGGGATCTATTCTCTCCTTGATTTGTCAATCAATTGCTACGTGGAATTTACGCTTCAAAGGTATGATTATGTGTCTTGTGTGTTATGCATGTGATCTTGGGATTAGGTACTTGATTGAATATGATTCATGATTTTCCGCTGCGTAGTACCTATAAACTCCTATAGTGGTATCAGTTAGCCTCTTGCATGAACGCGCTTGATCATATTAATACGATTAATTTGAAGTTCATGTTAATTTTATTATCAATTAAGAGGGAGAAATTAATTTAATTATGGTTCAATTGTTATATTTAATGTGATTAAACTTTTGGAATTGATTAAATGTGATTTAATTATGCTCAAAATAGCCATGAAGAGGACCGAATTAAGCCCTAAAGCATTCGAAAAATTCGAACACCCTAACCCTAATTTCGAATTTTTCGAAAATTCATAACCCTAAAATATGATTTTGTGCTTGATTTTTTGATTTAATTCGACTTGTTTTATATTTCATAATTTTAATCAGATTGATTTATGCATAAAATGTTTTTGTGTATGATCATCAATTTAATTTTAAGAGTTAGAGTTAAATTGGGATTAATTTTATGATAAACCTTAATTTTAAAATGGAATGTTGATTTAATTTTAATTTTTGGACTGATTTGATTTAATTTTTATAAAAATTATTTTAATTAAATTGAAAAAAAAAATTTAAGGCCGACAGCCGCGGCTGGATGGTGCAGCCACGGCGGCTGCCGACCTGGTGGTCTGTCCAAGAGGGAGGGAAAGGGAGGGCGGCGGTCCAAGGTGGCTGGGGCAGCAGCCGTGCAAGCGTTGCATGCTGCTGCCATGGCTGCCACTGCTACGGGGTGCTGCTGCAAAGCAGCCAGCCACCGTGGCTAGCCTCGGCTAGCCAACCACGGTGGCCAGCCACCGTGCAGTACGGTTTTCAAAAAAAAAATTGAAAATTATTTCAAGATAATTACAAAATTATTTTGGGATAAAATCAGTTTTATTTTAGATAAAATCTTTTGTTTAGGATAAAATCAAATCTTGCAAAAGTTGTTATATTTGATATTATCCATATTTAAAGTTGTTAAATTGGTAATTATCCATAATTAAGTGGTTAATTTTGGATAAGATTGATTAGGATATTCTGAGCATATTCCAGAAGGATAATAATTGATTTAAATAATGTGATTATCCCATAATTAGATTAGGATGTAATTGATTTTAAAATTATTTGATTGGCTAATAATTAGGATAGAATCTTCTAAAGTTGTTAGGATAATCATGGAAGATTAAATATGATTTATCTTTCTAGATTAAAATAAGATTTGATTCTATCTCATGCCTAAATTAAAATATATGATATTTTATAATTGGTCATGAATAATATATGATATTACCTAATTATGATTTAAAATATGAGATATTTTAGGAAATATGTTGCCTTAATTATGAACATTCGATGTTGTAGTTTAGACAAGCATGTTGTGTGATTTATTATATGGCATTTTTATAATATATGATATTATGTTGCTGTATATATAGACAAGTATGGCCCATAGATTCTAAAATACGATCTGCGCATCGTGATGTATTTTTGTAATCTAAATACGGTCTGCGAACCGTTAAGTATATTTGTAACTTTTATTTAAAGTAAATAGATTAGTTATTTAAATAGTTATTTAAATAGTGTTAGTCCATAGAAGCCCGTGAAGTGAAGGGCCAAAGGAGCAAGGTGGATGGAGATCCATGATGATTCAAGTGGGAGCTTTTCATTTCTAGTTTTCTTAGGACTAAGGGGCCATACTATGTCATGTTTTATTGCATTAGTAGATTATGCATGTTAGATTTTAGTTATGTTGATTGATGATGCGCTAGAGTTCACTAAATAATCACAACATAAATGAATCTAGGTCCCAGTAATATTGAGATTGCTTTTCCAATTAGATACCCAACAATCCTTGAATAGTGAGTGATGGGTCCGCCTCCGCAGAGCGTCACTTGTTATTTCAGGTATTGTGGGGTGGATCACGTTCTACATATTTAATTGGTTATGCTCCACAAGGTTACCTAAAGCGTTTAGAACCTTGAAGTAAAGGGTAATAATTAAGCATGTGATGGTTAATTATTCAACCAAGAGTTACAAGAGTTGTAATCATTAAAGAGTTTACTCACCTTGAAAATGTAATGCTTGATGGTAGGGCCTCAGTCCGGTCAACTATTACACAAATAAAGGGTCTTGGAATCATTTAAAATTCAATTGGGATCAATTAATGTTGAATAAAGTGCTTCAAAGTTACCTATATTATTCGTTTATGGTACTTTAAATTTTAATTAAACATAATTATTAAACTTTGCCTTATTTTGACTTAGATGGGTAGCCGTAATCACAATGACAACAACATTTACAATCTTCGACCATTCCTTGAGAAGGATAGGTTGACAGGAGAAAACTTTTCCACTTGGGAAAGGATGCTAAGGCTTGTACTGAAATCTGAAGGTAGAGAGGATGTCATTGACACCCCATTACCAAGACCTCTGCCAGAAAATGCAACTACGGCAGAAGTCAAGAAGCACAAGGAAACTCATGATAGAGCTGTGCCTATCACTTTCTTGATGATTCCTACCATGGAGCCTAGTCTTCAAAAGCGTTTTGAGGATCAGGATGCGTACACAATCATGCAAGAACTCAAAGCTTTGTTTAAGAAACAAGCTAGAGTTGAAAGGTACGAGCTTCATCGTGAGATTCCGGATTGTAGGACGGAGAAGGGTACCACAGTTCATGGTCATGTTTTCAAAATGATCGGCCTTATTCAAGATATGGAGAAACTGGGGCACCCATACAGTGATGAGATGGCAACAGACAACATTCTCCACTCACTTCCAAAAAGTTTCAACCAGTTTATCATGAACTTTACCATGACTGCGACTGCAAAGACTATGAATCAATTGCACGCAATGCTGGTTAGTGCTGAAAAGCAAATCCCTAAGGAACCTAAGAAGGAAGTTCTTATGATTCAAAAGGGAAAGGGGTTCAAGAAGAAGGGGCAAAAGGCTAAGGGTAAGGGCAAGCAAGATGCTAAGGCTCCTGAGAAGCCTAAGGCGAATTAAAAACCCAAGGCTACAAGTGAAAGTGAATGCTTTTACTGCAAGAAGAAGGGGCATTGGAAACGCAACTTCCATAAATACCTTAATTTCCTCAAGAAGAATGGAGCATCAACCTCAGGTATCTTATTATGAATATTTTAGCTTTCACTTAGGTATGTGATACAAAGTTGCAGTGCTTAACATTATTAATGCTGTGCAGAAACTGCAAAGAAGTGAGGCTAGCAAGGAAGTGAAGCTTGAAGGTGCACTAGAAGTGTTCGAGTGGCCAGAAATAGCTTCATAGTTTTATTTTCTGATTAGTTTATCATGATTTTAGAACAATTCCAGTTTTTGAGGAGTCAATATTTCAGTTTTCTTGTTTGAATACTGATTTGGTTTTACTTGGCTTGGATAAGTGTTGATCCATGACCAAGGTAATAAATTGTTTTCATTTTGCTAGATATGAGTTATTTTGTTTTATGACATTGATAAAAGTAGATCATGAAAGCAATTTAGATGATTAAATTAAACTTACTTACAACAAAGTAAGATTAGGTCACATAACCAATATGCACATCCAAAGTAACAATTGGATGGACTCTTATTCTAATTTGATTATGAATCACTTGAGAATTAGAAGTCATGCTTGATAAGGTAAGACGACCAAGTTGCCTTTTAGATGAAAGGGTGAAAGAGCTAATGATCTTTTGGAACTCATACATATGATGTGTGTGGACCATAAGTTCAAGGGTTAGCAAGAGATTTAACTATTTCATTGCTTTTACTAACGATTTAAGTAACTATATTGATAATTACTTAATGAAGTAAAGCTTGGAGTCATTGAAATTTTCAAAATTCCAAAAATGAAAAGTAAAATCAGTTTGAGATGAATAATTAACACTACAATATGATTACTGTGATAAATATTTAACTCGAAATCAACGATCGTCTAAAAGGGAACTGTTGAAGTAGTTCACAATCCAGAAACATTACAATTAAAATGTATGTTTAAAGAAGGAATCAAACTTTGCTTGCCATGGTTCGATCCTAGATTAGCTTTAATGATTTACAAATATCGTTTTGAGGACATATATTAGAACAACAATTGCAAATACACTAAACATAAACTTAACCAAAGCAGTAGAAAAGATGTCATAAAAGTTATGAATTGGAAATGTTCCAAAGTTATCTTTTTCTAAACAAGATTAAGGGTTATGGTATCATTGTAAAATGTTTGCAATGATGACATAATTCACCCTAAATCAAGTAAGAGGTATTATTCCTATAATCGAGTAGATATCAAAGCGTTTGTTGCTCGCAATAGTGTCTTTATAGAAAGAAATTTCTTCCTACAAAGCCAAGTGGGAGTAAAATTAGATCTCAATGAGATTCGAGACGAGCAACAAATGGATGTGGATAACACTACATCAGAGACGAAGGCATATGAAATCAGCTAATTTGATAAATCATATGTTGAAGCAAGCTAATTCAACTAGCGATGCTTCTATCGTCCCATTTGAATGAAAAGATTCAAAGAGTTGAAGAGAATAATTCTATTGTTGCTCATACCTATCGCAGGTTACTTGGGATCAAAACAAAAAGTTTGTTGAAATTCTGAGAAAAGGTGGATTCTAAAATTTTCCTATTGGAATGGTTGGAATCCATGCCCTACAAGCAAGCTTTGGATAAGTGCCAACTCAAGAAATGGCTTAAAGCCATGAAATCCAGAATGGACTCCATGTCTGTAAAGATGTTTTAGTCCATGATAGTCTTACAAATAGGGTCAAACCTATTAGAGCGTAAGCCTATATGGATTCTTCTAGTGATTGTTGATTTCGATTATGAAGTTTAGCAATGGAGGTCAAAATCACCTTCATGAAATGTTCTTGATGGATGGTATGTATATGATACAACCTAAGAGTCTTGAAATCAAGAAATCCTAGAAAGTTTTGCAAACTTCAGAAATTCATTATAATGGATTGAAGTAAGCATAAGGGAGTTGAAAGATTCGTTTCGATTAGGCAATCAAACAGTTTGATTTTCTCAAAGAACGAAAAGGAATCTTGTAGAGACAAGAAGTTTAGCGGGAGCAATTGGTCTTCTTGGTCATGTATGTAGATGACATAAAGTTCATATGAAATGACATATCAATGCTTGAATAAGTCAAGCAGTGGTTAGAAAGTTGTTTCTATATGAAAGACTTTGGAGATGTTGAGTACATATAGGGAATCAAGATCCACAAAGTGAATCTTGAAGAATGATTGGACAACATCGAGAGACTTATGTTGATAAGGTTCTTGACAAGTTCATGAAGCAAGACTCTAAGAGAGGATGTTTTCCTATGTTTCATGGTATTACGCTCAGTAAAACTCAGTGCCTTCAAAAGCTAGTAGAGTTGAGTTGTAAGTATAGTGTGCCTCATGCTTTTGCAAAAGGGTCCATTGTATGTGCCATGAAATGTACAAAGCAAGATGTTACATATGAATTATGCATGTGTAGCAGGTTCCAAGTAAATTCAGAACAAGCATACTGAAAGTTTCCAAGAGCAAATCCTTGAGTACTTGAGAAGGACTAAAGGAATGTTTCTAGTTTATGGTGTAAAGAATGAACAAGTTGTCAAAAGGTTATACGGATGCAAGTTTTCCAAACAGGCAAGATGACTTTAGATGTTGATCTAAATACATTTTGTGTTTGTGTGGAGAAGAACAGTAAATTTGAAGAGTTCAAAGCAGAATGCTGTCTCATACTCAATGTCAGAATATGTGTGATTAGCTACAGTAAGAGTAGTTAAGGAGGAAGTTTGGATCAAATTGTCCTATGACTAAAAGGACACATTTGCCAAAACAAAGGAGCCAGAGTCACATCACAAATCCAAACAAATAGATATGAGATATCACCTCGTTTATGAGATCAATGACAAGCGGGATATCGTGATCTGCAAAGTTTTATTATGACTGAGAAATCAATAAACCCCTTCCATAGACTAAGGTATGAGAGTCATATTAAAGTCTTGGATTGAAGCAAGTTATGTAATTTAAGTTGTATATGTTTTGAGAAAACATATTACATAAGTAATGCATCAATTTGCAGAATTATGTTTAAAACAGAAATTATCATTTCTCTTATTTAATTATGGTTTTGGGAATTAAATAAAATGTCCAAAATAATTATGAATTGATGGGCTCATCAGGTTGATGACCTGGTGAATGAAACCCCACAAGTGAACAAAATTCATATATTATTTAAGTTCCTAGTTTGAAATCATTAAAGTGGACATAAATGATTTCAATAATTGGACTAGCATGTAAGATTGATTGGATAGCGCAGTTTCATGGGCTATAGAGGCATAGTGATGCTCGGTCAATCACTTGGATATGCATGAATGATGCATGATCGAACTATTGACCTACTTTGAAATTCAATTATAGAGCTTCCGGATATATTAGTGGATTCCTTTGACATGAGTGGAACATTGATTTCATTCAATGGATGTTATGACTGTGGTACATTCAAACGTTTACCCGTAACTAGAGATTATAAAGGATGTTTCCTGGTTATTTCAAAAGTTGAGTGGGAGCTTTGTTGTCACAAGATTGGATTGAGTCTCGCTACTAAAAATTAAGTTTTTTGCGACCGCCTCTAACGGTCGCAGAAAATAGCAAAAACGGTCGCAATTCATAATTGCGACCGTCAACGGTCGTAAAGGGGTGGTCGTTATTTCCTTGGTCGCAAAAAAAAAAAAATTATTATGACTGTGTGATGGTCGCAGATTTATTGCGACCGTTTTTGTTATTTTCAACGACCGCAAGGGAAACGCTCACAAATATTAATAATTCCGACCGGTAAAAGAAGC
Organism: Chenopodium album; assembly: GCF_948465745.1. NCBI lineage: Eukaryota > Viridiplantae > Streptophyta > Magnoliopsida > Caryophyllales > Amaranthaceae > Chenopodium > Chenopodium album. The sequence continues at coordinate 36,666,925 of NC_137844.1, forward strand.
GGTCGCAATTTAGGAAATTAGAGACCGCTTTTGGCCGTCGCTAAAAGTTGAAAAAAAAACAAAAAAAAAAAGAAATTACGCACCACCCCTGCTCTTCACAGCCACGCCCCCCCCCCCCCCCCAATTTCTCACACCCAAGCCAACTCCACCCACTGCCCCTTCCCAGCCAACCACCTTTACCCACCACACTACACACCTTAAAAAACCACCCAATCACCACGAAAACCCCAACCAGCCACCACGAAAACCCCAGCCACCACAAAAACTAGCAAAAATCAACCCAAAACACAGATAAAATTAAACCCAAAAAAACCAAAAAATCCAAACAAAAATTCAAACGAAAAAAAAAAACAGACAAAATTCCAATGAATAAAACATGGAAATTCAAATTAATAAAAAAAACAGACAAAATTCGAAGTAATAAACCACAAAATCGAAAATAAAACAATTATCAAACCATAATCAACCAAAAAATCAAATCCGAAATAAAATTAACAAAAATCAACCCAAAAATCGAAACGAAAATCAAACATACATAGTAATATTAACAAAAATAACAAAAATCAAACCCAAACATTAACGAAAAAATGAAAACGAAAATGAATCCCACAATGAACAAAAATTAACATTCGAATACTGAAATTCGAACAAAAAATCAAAAAAAATTCGAATAGACAAACAAGTATAAACGCGATAACATACCTTAACCTCGAGTTGAGTTCGAATTTCACCTCAAATTTGGTTTAATAAGGCCAAATTCGACTATGAAAAGTCTAGATCTAGACTTTTCATGGTCTAATTTGACCTTAAAAACCATCAACTTGTTTAGCCATAAGATTGTGACGGTGGAGATAGTGGTGGTGGGCTAAAGCTTGATGGTGGAGTTCATGGTGGTGACGGTTGGTGTCGGTTGAATGTTTGGATGATTTTCGATCTATTTCTTTGAAGTGTGTCTAACTTCCGGCGATAAAAGTCAAATAATGAAGGAGGAGAGGAGGAATGATGGAGGAGAAGAGGAATGGAGAGAAGGAAAGAAGACAGACCAACGTGAGAAGAGAGAGAGGAGAGAGAAAGAGAAAAGAGAGAAGGAGCGGCTGCTGAAAGTGTTGAAAAGGAATTAGGGCTAGGGTTAGTAGGCTTTTATACCCCTTTTTTTTAAAGTGTTGAAAAAAAAAGAAAAAAACTACTTACGACTGTTGAAAACGGTTGCAACTAGCGACTATTTGCCACCGTGTGTTAAAACGGTCGTAATCTGCGACCGTTTTAGGCGGTCGCAACTACTTTATTTTTATTTTTAATTAATTTTCACATGTATTTGTTAAAAAAATAATTATTTAAATATACTTGCGACGGTGTAAATGGTAAAAAACGGTCGTAAAATTGCGACCGCCTTAAAAACGGTCGTAAAATTGCGACCGCCTTTAAAACGGTCGCAGATTTCTAGTTTTGCAACCGTTTTTTTGACGGTCGTTAAAAAACGGTCGCAATCTGACCGAATTCTAGTAGAGCCCACCTATTAAATTAGAAAATGTGTCATGGCCACTTGAAGAGGGAGAATTCAGAAAATACGTGGCCGCATTCAAATGCATTACTCAGTAATCATTTGGTTTTGTAATTCTAACTCATATTTCAAGAAACGATTTGTAGATTAATATGATCTCGACATCTAATGCAATTATAGTATCAAATCGACACATATTGACTTAAGGAATTTGAATATTGCATACTTGTCTCTGACAAGTGGGAGATTTAAGGATTTATGTCTTCGTCGTGTGCAATTACCAGATATATAAATGGATCAAATTATGGAGATAATTAAGTTCGGACATTTGGGTCGTCGTTTTATCATAGCTAGAGGTACTAACGATCTTTGGGCTAGTAAAATAGCCCAAAGCCCAATTGGACGGATCCTATAAGGTCACACAAAGGGTCTAGATCGGGCACGAGAGGACGAGGCCCATGATGGGCCTCATCCCCTAGTATGGCCGGCCATATGGAGTAAGGTTGGAGGGTTTTGGGCTTCCTAACCCTAGTCTATTTATAATATTATTATAAATAGACTAGGTGCCTAGGGTTTGCAAGACAGAAGCAATTCAATTGATTAGCAAGATCAAACCCGAATTAGCAAACACGAGACCAAGCCCTCTCAAACTCTCCTCTCTCTCACAGCTCTCTCTCCTCCCTCGGCGCCAGTGTGGTGGTTACTTTCAATTTATTAGACAATTTTAATTTTCAAGTCAATTTTTTTTTCAATAATGTAATTTTTTTTTATCACTGCAATTTTCAGCTTTTTGAATTATATCTACATTTAAATTTAAATTGTTATTAAAGCAATGAAAACATCTTGAATTATTTTTGTGAAAATTATTCGAGCACGGAGGTCAAAAAATTTCCGAAATTCGCTCAGATTGTCGCAGAAAAACTGGCGCTGCAGTTTTAGGTTTTGTCGCCAGACAATGCTGTTTGTCGCCTGGCACTACAGTTTGTCGCCAGACGCTAAGGTCTGTCGTCGAGCGACAGATCTTCTGTGTTGCGCTGGTCTCGAATTTTGTGCGCCGATTGTTCTGTGTTGACTTGTCAATGCTGGGATGCCAGATTTGTAAAAATTAAAGTGGCCGCACCTTATAAGGGTTGCCTACGTATCCCTTCCTGAGGAATCAGGTCAAACGTAGCTCTCCTGAGTGTCCTACTCAAGTTATTATGGGTAGTAATTCTTAAGTTGGTCAAGATTTGTCATGTTTGAGAATTCATTGCCATCCATATCAGTTAGTTTTGCAGCACCTCCTGATAGGATAGTTTTGACAATATATGGTCCAGACCAATTGGGCCTAAATTTGCTTCTTGGATCTAAAACATTTTTCCTTAATGCTTTTAACACCAAGTCTCCTGCTTTGATGTTTCTTGTCTTGACTTTCTTGTTGAAGTGTCTAGCCATACGAGTTTGATAGCATTGAGTATGATGTAGAGCTTCCAGTCCTTTTCATCGAGTAGAATTAGCTCCTTATATCTTGCTCTAGTCCATTCAACTTCATCGAGTTTACTTTCCAACTAAATAAGGTATTTCTAACTCTACAGGTTGTACGGCATCCATTCCATAGACTAAGGAAAATGGCGTATTTCCTGTTGATGAGAGAATTGACGTGCGATAACCCCAAAGAGCAAAGTGGAGTTTGTCAGGCCAATCTTTGTAATTTTCTGTCATTTTCTCAATGATAGTCTTTAAATTTTTATTAGCTTCCACAACTGCACCATTTTCTTGAGGTTTGTATGGGGAGGAATAATGATGTTGAATGCCATACTTTTGTAGCAATTCTTCGCATTCTGCTTGAAAGTGAGTTCCATTGTCACTTATCATTTCATGTGGGACTCCATATTGACAAATAATGTTTCTTTCGATAAAGAGTGTTACATGTTTTGCAGTGAGTTTTGCGTATGATGCTGCTTCGACCCATTTAGTGAAGTAATCAATTGATACTAAGATGTATTCATGACCTCCTATTCCTGGAGGAGTAATTTTTTCAATGATATCTATTCCCCATGTTGAGAATGGCCATGGCGATGTGTAGGTGTAGAGGAGAGATGGAGGAACATGTTGTAAGTTGGCGTATATTTGGCATTTAGGGCATCTTTTGACATATTGATGATAGTCCCTATTCATGGTAGTCCAGTAATACCCTTCGCGCATTATCTTTTGGACTAGTATTTTGCCATTTACATGTGTTCCAGATACTCCTTCATGGACTATACTCATAGCCCTTTGGGCTTCCATTTTACCTACACATAGGAGAGCTCGACCTTTAGGTACCCTTTTGTGTAGCTCGTCGTTTATGAGCACATATTGGGAAGCCAAGAGTCTTAATGCTCGTTTTGCTCTTTTGTCAGCATGGAGTGGATATTCTCCTTTAGTGACATAGTTGAGGATGTCCGTATACCAAGGTTCTTCTTCTTCTTCTTGCTCTTGGACCACTTCATCATCCTCTATTGCTAGAATATAAGCCGGTTTATGCCTTTTTTCTATTGTTAAAGGAATTTGCTCAAGTTCCGTAGGAATTCTAACCATTGAGGCTAATCTTGCTAAGGCATCGGCAAATTGGTTTTCCTCTCTAGGTAGATATGTGTATTCTACCTTTTCCAGTTTGTTTGTGAGAGTTTCCAAATATGTCTGGAAAGGGGCCAAGCTTTCACTCCTTACTTTCCATCTTTTGGAAATTTGGTTGATGATCCAAGAAGAGTCTCCGAATATTCGAAGTTTCTTTACTCCCAATGCCAATGTTGTTTCAAGACCTACCACGCATGCTTCATATTCCGCAGCGTTGTTGGTAACGTCGAAATCTAACTTTATGGAGATTGGAATATGTTCTTCTTTAGGTGATACTAATATACTCCTACGCCACAACCCTTTTGGTTTGACGCTCCGTCGAAGTATAGAGTTCAAGTATCATCTTCTGTGACCATCAAATCTTCGTCTGGAAAGTGATTCTTGTGTATTGGTGTGGAATCTTCTATTGGGAAGTCCGCCAAGAAGTCCTAGACCACGAATCCTTTAATAGCCTTTTGGGGCATGAATCTTACATCAAATTGGGCTAAGTTGACTATCCATCTTGATATTCGCCCATTTAGTGTAGATTTCTCAAAAAGATACTTAAGTGGATCCATTCGAGATACTACGAAGACTGTGTGAACGAGCATGTAATGTCTTAACTTGGTCGTGGCCCACACTAATGTGAGGCACAATTTCTCAAGTGGTGTATAGCGTATTTCATACTCGAGCATCTTTATACTTAGATAGTAGATGGCATTTTCTTTTCCTTCTACTTCTTGTGGGAGCATAGCCCCCATTGTCTCTTTGGTGACTATTAGGTAATGCCTAAGAGGAATTCCAGGGAGTGCTGGTGCTAATACAGGAGGATTAGCGAGATAGGCTTTCATCTTTTCAAAGGCTTTTTGGTACTCGTCGTCCCATATTACTGGAACATTTTTCTTGAGCTTCCTGAATATTGGTTCACATATTGTTGTTAACTTGGATATGAACCTACTTATGTATTGCAACCGACCAATGAATCCCCGAATTTTCTTCTCGGTTTTGGGTGGTGGCATTGACATGATTGCCTTGATCTTGGTTGGGTCTATCTCTATTCCTCTAGAGCTAATGACATATCCCAAGAGTTTTCCTAAGGTGACTCCAAAAACACACTTAGATGGGTTCAACCTCATGTTGTACTTCCTTAGTGTAAACACCCAAATGTGTCTCCCCAAAACCAAACCCAGTGATGAATACCTTTCATGTCATTTGATTATCGAACAAGGTGAAAGTGTGAAAAGTCAAGTGATGAGGATGTTTTTATTAAAATATCTCTCTTTTTGTTTTCTTCTCCTACTCTATTTTAGCCAATTCAATTTAGTTTGGTCCATGGTAAGGGTCCAATAATAGTGTAGTTGGATTGGGCTCGAAAAGAGCTTTCCAATTATAAATTATAAGCCCAATTCCGATGAATAATGAGGAAGTTATGGATTATATTAAATTGGGCTCGAAATGATTTTTATATGTTGTCCAATGATCTAGAGGAGGGCCTATTAATTATTTTTCCTAAAGTTATTAGGATTGATTTTAATCTTCTAGAATATTTAGAAGGTTCTTTTTAATTCTAATGGAATTAGGATTGATAATTATATTTTAAAGAGTTTTATTTTGAATAAAATAGGTGTTTTATGATAAATATGATTTTAATTTGATAAACACGGAATTTGCTGCTTAATCATATAAAGAAGAGGATTCCATACAAAAGCGCGTTTTCTCTTTTAATTAGCGCAAAGCGACAAAGCCTGTTGGCTGGCGCTAACATCTGTCACCTGGCGCTAAGCTTGTCGCCTGGCGCTGATGTTTGTCGCCTGGCGACAGATTCCAGTTTTATTCTGAATAGGACTTGATTTGATTTCGTGCTATTTTTCCTATAAATAGGGTATCTCCTCCGTTTTCATTCACAATCAACAATCATTCATCAATAATTAATTATTCATCGTCTCTTTCTCATCTCTCTCTCTAAAATCTAGAAGCTTTCTCTCTCTATTTTTTTTCTAAACCTTCCTTCTCACAAAATTCCTCATTCACAAGCTCTAGACACACCTAGCCAAGTTCGAGGTTGCCTTCGCCCTAGACGTGAAAGGTTGAATATTTCTAAGGGTTTGGTCCCAAATCCCTATTTCAATTATTTAATTTAATTGTTTGATTTTATTATTTTCCTTGAAGTTACTAACGTGTGTATTTTGTTATTAGAAAGAGGTACGAGGCATCGAAGTAGGTAATTTAATTGCTTTAATGATCTTTTGATATAGAAATCATGCTTAGATTATTTTGTTGATTCCTAGTATCATGTTAGGGTGTTTTGATCTTCCTAGTATCATGTTTAGGGATAACTAATATTTCTAATATCATGTATGATGCTTCCTATTTCTTCTACTATGTTAGTGTCATGTTAAAGCTTTGATCTTTAATGTTAAGTGACATGCTAGGATGTGTTATTAATCTTGTTAGTATCATGCCTAGGATCTTGCTAATATTATTATGTTTTAATGAGATTGAGATTATTATTATTAATATGATGATGATGATTGTTATTATTATGTTGCTTTTGTTATTGCTTGATCACTGTAGGGAATATTTCAAGCATTACGATAACCCCAAACTTGAACCCCACTGTGATCATACACTAAAGTACGGTGGCGTTCCAAAGGGAAAGAAAAAGAGCAAAAAGAGTCGCCAACAAGTTTTAGGAACTTGTAAACCCAAAAGACAATCCAAAAGGACCGTCAACTACTCCATAAGGTCTTGAACCAAACAGGGTCCGGGGATGAGGGTACGAATCCAATCTACAAAAGAAAGGACCCGCCCTATAAAATAGGCCCCTACTTTGTTCTGCTCGTATTCATGTGCGCTTTTCGAATAACATACAAACATTATATTAAACCTACCCTGTTTATCTATGTTGGTTGAATATTAATGCACAAATAATACTATTATTGGCGATCACTTGAATTAAAATAACATTAGCCTAAACCAAATTAATAATTATCTTATTAAGCGTGATTTCAAGTACAAATTCCCTTTAACAAGCATAAAAGGTGTGATCAAGCAATAAAATAAAATAAAATAAATAATATCAAGCAACATAATAATAAATCAATAACAATAATGATGACGATGATAATAGCATGATAATAACATGATAAGGCATAATAAAGCTTAATAATAATAGCAAGATCCTAGGCATGATACTAACAAGATTAATAACAAATCCTAGCATGTCACTAAACAATAAAGATCAAAGCTTTAAACCTAACATGGTACTAACATGATATTAGAAAGGATAAAGGCACCCTAAACATGATACTAGAAAGCATAAAATAACATCCTAACATGATACTAGAAAGCATTAAAAGCATCCTAACATGATACTAGGAATCATAAACAATAATAAGCATGCAATCTACATTGTGAAAGAAATAGGAAGTAAGCTAATCTACTTACTTTGAAGCCTCGTACCTCTTTCTAATAACAAAATACACAAGTTAGTAAACTTCAATGAAAATAATAAAGAATAATTAAATAATTAAATTAAAAATCAAATTAAATAAAGTTTAGACTAGTTTTGGACCAAACCCTCAGAAATTATCAACCTTTGCACGTCTAGGGCGAGGGCAACTTCGAACTTGGCTAGGTGTTTCAAGATCTTGTGAATGCGGAATTGTGTTTGAAGGTTGGTTTAGAAAGAGAGAGAAAGAAAAATAATTAAGAAAGAGTTGATGAGAGATCATGAGAATTGTTGATTCTAAAAACAGGAATTCGGACCCTATTTATAAGAAAAATAGTCCGGAAAAACATAGAATTTGATAAGGAATAAAACTACACGCTGTCGCTAGGAATCAACTCTGTCGCGACGCGACAAGGTCTGTCGCGCGGTGACAGAGTCTGTCGCGTGGCGACAGACTTGTCGTTTGGCGACAACCTGTATTAGCGCGTTTTCTTCACGTGGAATCCGATCTTTAATCAACTTGATCTACGGAATCCGTACAGAAGATAAAATACGTATTTTTAAGATAACAAAATAATATTTTACTCCAAATAAAAGTCTATTTTAAAATAATTAATTATTAAATTTAATAATATTAGAATTAAAAAGAATCTTCTAGAAACTTCCAGAAAATTATAATTAATCCTAATAATTTTAGGAATAATAATTAACATCAGGCCCTCCTCTAGATCATTGGGCCGTATTTAAATAATTAACCGGGCCCAGTTTAGTATATTGGCCATAACTTCCTCAATATTCATCGGAATCGGGCTTATAATATATCGTTGGAAAGGTCTTTTCAAGCTCCATCCAACTACACTATTATTGGACCTTAATCATGGACCAAACTAAACTGAATTGGACGTTTTCATAAAATAGAGTGGGTTTTTGAAAACAGAAAGAAGAGAATTTTAATAAAACTAACCGCAACACTTGACTTTTCACACTTTCACCTCATTCGTTTATGGTTCGACGTGAAAGGTATTCATCACTGGGTTTGGTTTTGGGGAGACACAAATGGGTGTCTACAATCACGCCCTCTCTTGCAGGTTTAAAGGGAATTTGTACTTGTAATCACGCTTAATAAGATAATTAATAATCTTGTTTAGGCTAATATGATTATAATTCAAGTGATCGCCAATAATAGGTTTGTTTGTGCATTAAAATTCAACCAACATAGATTAAACAGGTTTAGGGTTAACCTATTGATTGCATGTTAGTCAGAAAGCGCACATGAATACGAGAAGAATAAAGTAGAGGCCTATTATTAGGGCAGGTTCAATCTCTTGTAGGTTGGATTTGTACCTTCATCCCCGAACTTCCAGTCATGGTTCCAGACCTATTGGAGTTAACGATCTCCTGGATCGTTAAGGGGTGTAACCTTCACCCTGTGAATGGTTTACAAGTTCCTAAAACTTGTTGGCGACGCTTTTACTCTAGCTTCCTTCCCTTTGGACGCCACCATGCTTAAGTGTATGATCACAGTGGGGCTCAAGTGAGGGATGCTTGAAATATTCCCTACACTTAGCCTTTCGAAGACTTTTCTTAAGGCTACTAAATGTCTTAGACGATCTTTTGATTTTACAATCATGTCATCCACATAGACTTCAACTTCCTTGTGCATCATGTCATGGAGTAAGGCAGTCGCTGCTCGTTGGTAAGTGGCACACGCGTTTTTCAACCCGAATGGCATTACCGTGTAACAGTAAGTGCCCCAAGGTGTTATGAATGTCGTCTTCTCCATGTCCTCTTCTGCCATGAGAATCTGGTTATACCCTGCAAATCCATCCATAAATGAGAGAAGCGCGTGAATCGCTGTATTATCTACTAGAATGTCAATGTGTGGTAAAGGGAAGTCGTCCTTTGGACTTGCCTTATTTAAATCTCGATAGTCGACACACATTCTTACCCTCCCATCCTTCTTCGGAACTGGGACCACATTTGCGACCCATTCGGGGTATTTGGATACACTGATAAAACCTATAGTTATCTGTTTTTGTACCTCCTCTTTTATTTTAAGAGCTACGTCAGGTTTCATTCGACGTAACTTTTGTTTTACAGGTTTTATTCCTGAATTAGTGGTATTGTGTGTTGAGCTATCTCTCTATTTATTCCTGGCATATCTTCATATGACCAAGCGAATACATCGATAAATTCTTTTAGTAGATTGATTAAATCGGTTCTTTCATCCGATTTTAACTTCTCTTTTAATGGTTGGATCTTTTGAAATATCAACCGTTTCAGTGTCTTCAATTACTGGTGTTTTATTTTCAAGCGTTTTCATTGCTTTAATTATTTCTTTGTCATTTTCATTGTTAGTTAAGCAATGCTCGTCATCTTGGGTTAAAGAATAACACGAGGAGTAAGCAAATGAAGACATATTATTGAACTCAGAGACCATTACATCAAACAAAGATATGTCCACTGGGACTTGACTATTAACTATTCTAGGAGAAGGTGCTAAAACAGAAGAATTGAAGGAAGGTGCTACAGCTAGAGACTTAAAAGACTCGATAGGGGAAGACTCTGACTCGGACTCTGACTCAGACGACTCTTCAAACATTAGTCCTTATCCTGTTGTTATAGAGATTTTTCTTCCACTTGGAGTAGTCACCTTCACGGTCTTTTGCCATCCTTGAACTAATCCTTCTGCTGGAGTGATAAGCTTAAAAGGGTCAAAGTCATCACTTTGTAGTGCCTTTGAATGAGCAAGGAGTTATCCTCAATATATGTTGTCTCATTCTTCTCGTGCCCAAAGAGAAGTCCCATGACATTAAAGTCAAAGCATGGAGGTGCTTTCTCCTTATGGATGGGAGTTGGGATGTCATCTAAAAAGTTGCAATCCAAGAAGATTTTAAACCCAGGTTATCTTATCCCATCCTTGACAAAGGGTTCAGGAAATTCATGGCATGGATAATCCTCTCCCTCTCTTATGAATTTTCCATTTAGGGTGAGAGGATAATGATCCATTGGGATTGCTTTCTTGTAGGTACGAGCATTCCTACGTGCATTGTCTTTTTCCCAGGCTCGCTTAAGGTCTTCTAGAGTCGGTTCGAAACCAAGTCCAAAAGTGCCCAATTTAGGGAGGCCAGGTAGTCCCATTTGCTTTGCTATCTCCTTCTTCTTTCCAATAGTCATTCCAAGAAAGTGCCTTGTTTTCTAAGGATAGCATTTATTGTCATGTTGGAGTAGAGGTCGTAGTAAAGAGGGGTCCTTTCATCCTCCTTGATTAAGGAGACCTCTTCGTTAAAGCCCCACAAATCTTCATCATGTTCATCGTGCTCTACATTTATGATTGGATTTTCGATGGCCTTAATTCTCATTGGAGAAGCATCAATTGTGATAGGGATTCCTCCAACTATAGCCTTCACTTGTTGATGAAGGGATGAAGGGACGGCCTTAAGGTCATGAAGCCAAGGGCGTCCCAACAATAAGTTGAAAGATGTTTTAATGTCTACCACTTGAAAGGTAGTAGCATGTTCTACGACTCCTACCGCTACGTTCATGGTGATTGTTCCAAGGGCTTGGCGGCGAGTGTTGTCATAGGCTCTTATTCCTTGTTTAGATGGAGACAAGTCTCCATCCCTTATTCCTAACATTCTTGCCGTTCGAAGTGGACAAACATTAATTGCTGATCCATTATCTACAAGAGTCATTGGAACATTCATCCTCTTGCAGATTACTGTGAGATTCAAGGCTTTGTTGTGTTTGTCACCTTCTGGAGGTAGATCCTTGTCAGAAAAGGTGATCAAATTGATGGGACTAGGAAGATCACTCAAGTTAGCCAACCCCTCAAGAGTGGTTTCAGAATCTATTCCTATTTTAGCTAGAGAATCCATTACTGCTACCCTATGTTGATGGGATGTAGCTAGTAGTTTCCATACATTCATCTCGACCTTAGTCTTTTTGAGTTGTTTGACAACATCGTTGTCTTCTATGATAGGTATGGGAACTTGTTAAGTAGTAGGAATAGGTTGTTGTGTTGTAATGGGAGGTTGCATTCTCTCAGATCTTGTGAGAACGTCTATAGGTGAATCTTCTTCATCCCAAATATCGTCCACTGGATATATCGTGGAGAGTGGGGTTTCCTCCATATCCTTGAGGTAGACGTCTTCAACATCACTTTCCTAAACTCCATTGATGGTAGTATCTTTCTCTTGTGGAATTTGGACCAACTTTTTATTATCAATCAGTTTTTGGATTAAATCCTTGACTTTAAAAAAATCTATAGTATGTCCCCCTAATTGATGATATGGACAGTAGAATCAGTCTATCCTCTTTAGTGATTCAAATGGTCTCGGTTCGAGAGGTTTGATTTTGCCACTCTCGGAGAGCATTTTGAACATATTTGCATATGTGGTCCTTATTGGGGTATAGGATTTATTGCTCCTTTTTGGTGTTTCAACTACTTGGAGAGAAAATGGTTTCCTCTTAGTAGTCTTTATAGGTGTCACCTCTTTATTGTCATGCTTACTTTGTTCTAACTTTGTATGTTTAAGAACTTCTCCACACATGTCTATTGTTTTCTTCATTGTATTTATGAAGATCAAAACGTCTTCTCTAGTGACAAGTTGTTAATCTAGGGCCCAATCACTCATGGCATCGAAAAAGATTTCCTCTTCTTTTTCAATAGCATGAGTTTCCTCAATTGGTTTGCTTAGAGATGATGGGTTAACACAATTTTCCTCATCAGAAATAGCCAAGGAGTCAGAGAATGGTGCACTGTTGATACTTGGCTTCTTGATTGCAGGAGGCACTGGGAGTTTATTGCTATCGATTAAGTCTTGGATAGCTTCCTATAGCTTCCAGCAATTTTAAGTAAGATGGCCCCTACCTTGATGGTATTTGCAGTGTGCATTGGGATTCCAATTAGCCGTTATCCTTTCGACTAGTGGATCCCCAAATGGTCCAATTGGAGTTACAAGACCTTTTGCATGAAGACGGTCGAATGCGGTGTCATAACTCGTACCAATAGGAGTAAAGTTTCTCCTAAATGGTTTCTTTTGTCCTTGATTATTCATAGCGAGGACATCATTCAGATTAAGGGTGCTAATATTATTTGAGTGGGTGGTATTGGAAGAAGAAGGATTGTCGCTCTTCTTTCCTTTCCAGCCACTGTTGGAGTTACTGGTAGCAGCTTTTTGCTTTGCAAGGTCGTCTTCAATATTGATTCTAACGTCATAAACAGCCTTGAAAGTATTCAAGTTGCTTTGGTACCTGAGATGTTTAGAATACTTCTCCTGGAGATTCTTTATGAATAACCTCACAGACTTTTTTTTTAGTAGGCACTTCAATCATCTTAGCGGAAGTTTTCCTTCACTTATTAAAGAAAGAAGTGAAACCTTCATTCTCTTTTTGTTTAAGTATCTCAAGCTCCCTATGATTAGTTTCAATTTGAATATTACATTTATATCTATCAATGAAAGCATTTACAATAGAATCCAAGTAGAGGTTTTCTCTTTATCAAGGGAAAAGAACCATTGTTGACAAACGATTTCAAGAGATAAAGAAAACAATGAATGAAAGACTTTCCTATCAATCCCCTTAATGTTCATTATAGTCTGGGAAGCTCTTAGGTGGAAATAAGGATTGTCGGTTGCCTTGAACCTAGGGATGTCATTGGCATTGAACTTCTGCGGAAGAAGTTCCTTGTCCACTGACCCCTTGTGAGCTAATGCCCTGGAACCTATAGTCATTGGAGAGCTTGCTCAAGCTTTCTTGCATGAGCTCCATTTGTTGTTGCTTCACAGGGTCATTGATTTGAAGAGCCATAGCCTTCATCAATTCGGTCATGTTAGCCACGTCCTTCCTAAGTTCGTTGACTTCTTCTTGAGTTGCCATTATCTTCTTAGCTTTTCTTTTCCGTCTGATTGGTTTGTCAAAAATTAGTATTTGAACAAAGGTGTTGTCCTTGATTAATCGCCCTTCCTTTCTTGACCAAGCGCTGTAAATTAAACCATTTTATTTGTTTTAATGACTTGACTCAAATTGACTTTGACTTTATTAGTTTTAAGCAAAAAGCAAAAAATGGGGTGTGTATTTTTGAAAATCAAGTAAAGCTTCAAACAAGTATGGTTTAATTGGAGGATTAATATCCGACTTACCCCCCTAAAAAAATTGACGGAAAACACGCGCATACAAGACTCTCTAGACATGGTTAAAGTGAGACATACATATTGAGTGTGTGCTTTAATAGTGAGTGCGAGTGACATGCTTTGACTCTTGTGTGAGACCATGGGACTATGTGATTAGACTCAATTAAGGATTAATATCCCACACTTGAGCCCCACTGTGATCATACACTTAAGTATGGTGGCTTCGAAAGGGAAGGAATCTAGAGCAAAAGAGTTGCCAACAAGTTTTAGGAACTTGTAAACCGTTCACAGGGTGAAGGTTACACCCCTTCACAATCCATGAGATCGCTAACTCCATAGTGGTCTGGAACCATTACTGGGTATTCGAGGATAAAGGTACAAATCCAACTTAAAAGAGATTGAACCTGCCCTAATAATAGGCCTCTACTTTATTCTTCTCATATTCATGTGCGCTTTCGGACTAACATGCAATCAATAGGTTAACCCTAAACCTGTTTAATCTATGTCGGTTGAATTTAATGCACAAACAAAACTATTATTGGCGATCACTTGAATTATAATCATATTAACCTAAACAAGATTATTAATTATCTTATTAAGCGTGACTACAAGTACAAATTCCCTTTAATCCTGCAAGAGAGGGTGTGATCAAGCAATAACAATAATTTATATCAAGCAACATAACAACAATTGTCAATCATAATAATCTCAATCTCATCAAAGCATAATAATATTAGCAAGATCCTAGGCATGATACTAACAAGATTAATAACAAATCCGAGCATGTCACTAAACAATAAAGATCAAGCTTTATCCCTAACATGATATAAGGAAAGAATAGGAAGCATCATAGAAACATGCATGATATTAAAAATATTAGTTATTACCCTAAACATGATACTAAGAATCAAAACATCCTAACATGATACTAGCAATTAAAATAATCAAAGCATGATTCCTATACCAAAATAATAACAATTAAATTACTTACTTGGATGCCTCGTATTTCTTTCTAATAACAAAATACATGCGTTATTAACTTCAAGGAAAATAATAAACAAACAATTAAATCAAATAATTGAAATAGAGATTTAAGACCAAACCCTCAGAAATTATCAACCTTTCACGTCTAGGGCGAAGGCAACTTCAAACTTGGCTAGGTGTGTCTAGAACTTGTGAATGTGGAATTTTGTAAAAGGGAAAAGTTTAGAAAAAGAATAGAGACAGAAAGCTTCTAGATTTTAGAGAGAGAAGAGAATAGATGATTGTTAATGATTAAAAACGAGGAGATACGACCCCTATTTATAAGAAAACAGTTCGGAAACGATAGAAAATACTTCAAGTTCTATATGGAATAAAACTGGCATCTGTCGCCAGGCGACAGACATCAGCGTCGGGCGACAGACTCTGTCGTTTGGCACTAATTAAAAGACAAAATGCGCTTTGTAAGCGGAATCCTCTTCTTAATATGATTAAGAAGCAAATTCCGTGTTTATCAAATTAAAATTGGGTTTATCATAAAACACTTATTTTGTTCCAAATAAAACTCTTTGAAAATAATAATTATCAATCCTAATCCCAATAGAATTTAAAAGAAGCTTCTAGATATTCCAGAGGATTAAAATCAATCCTAACAACTTTAGGAATAATAATTAATAGGCCCTCCTCTAGATCATCGGGCCGCATATAAAATTCATTTCGAGCCTAATTTAGTATTTTGACCATAACTTCCTCTTTATTCATCGGAATTGGGCTTATAATATATCGTTGGAAAGCTCCTTTCGAGACCGATCCAACTACACTATTATCGTACCCTTATCATGGACCAAACTAAATTGGACTGGCTATTTTCATAAATAGAGTAAGAAAAGAAATGTTTTCGAAAACAGAAAGAAAGATATTTTAATAAAAACAACCGCATCACTAGGTTTTTCACACTTTCATTTTGTTCGATAATCAAGTGACATGAAAGGTATTCATCACTGGGTTTGGTTTTGGGGAGACACATTTGGGTGTCTACAAGGACGGACCTCTAACTCGAATGACGAAAAGGACGACTTATGCGTGGACCTAAGACATGGTCATGGTGACACATATACAAAGTGTTTTCTTTTGACTAATGAGTGAAAGTGATATGTTCAAGACTCGTATCATGACCATGTGACTAGACTATGTGACTAGACTTGAATAAAGACTAAGTTAAGACCTCAAGTATGTGCACTAGACTGGACAGGCTGTAGTATTTTAGTCATAACTTTTAATCTGTGATTCTGAATTGGACGAAACCAACGCCAAATAAAATATAAAACTCGGGGATACAGATCCATAGGTTTTACGACTCGTAATTCTTTCTAGAACTCCAGTTATGACCAAAACAATTTGACGCTTGTGCAGGATACGAGAATAAAAATTCGGGTTGACTCAAAGGAACCATGACTTGGTTTGAGACATATTTATAAGTTCAAATTAATTAATCAATTAATTAAGCAAAGTCCTTTAGTCATTGGTTAGTTTATCTAAGCATATTTATAATCACAAGTCAAACCAAATGGTTAGTTTAATCACATATAGATATGCACAAGTAAATAATACACAAGTAGTCAAATAGTCACAATATGATGCAATGAGTTTGCCACCTAACCATGGCTCTAGTTCTCTAAAGTTCAAGGAATAGGTTAGTCAAAAGAGGGTCCATGGTTATGAGTCCGGATGCATTGCGCAGAAGCCTTACCTTTGGAAGGGTTGGCGCGTAAGGATGGGACCCCGCAAGTTAGACTTGCTTCCATGGTTTGGTGATTTCACAAACTCGAATGTACCCATCGTTGCAATGAGCGTTCGATTGGGTAGATGGAGCGTGAATTCCCAGAGGGTTATAGCCATATGTAAAACACATATGGGTTCAGAAAAGAGGGAAAAACTCAATCAAGAAGTAAAATTGAGCAAACAATACTAGAACCAGTTAAAGCAAGAAGGCAAATTTCTGGCTCGGTATTGGAAGAACATGGCGCGAGACAACAGGGACCATCGCGAGGAGATGGCCCTGTTGCGTCGCAATAATGCTATTGCATCGTGACAAAGCCATCGCAATGCGATGAACACTGATTTCTCAGCGCTAGTTCCTACATGCCTTAGCAGCTTTCTGTGTTCTTAGAATTTTCCAGCTTTCGCAGCGTTTTTATGATTCGGGTTGTGAAAGATATTTCCCAAATTTTCTATGTGTAAAAAGCCTATGTTTTTGACGTATTACGGATGGTCTATCCAATGCGGACCTTTTTATGCTTATGCCAATAATGTCAATCAAAATTACACACATGAATACTTAGAACTTTTCGAGTCTCGTCCACTCATTCTAAATTATTGCAAAAATAAATTTTAGGAATTAAAATAGATTTCCTCCCCAGTGGAATCACCAAAAACTATAGGAAATATTTCAAGCATCCCATAGTTGAGCCCCACTGTGATCATACACTTAAGCATGGTGGCGTCCAAAGGGAAGGAATCTAGAGCAAAAGAGTTGCCAACAAGTTTTAGGAACTTGTAAACCGTTCACAAGTTTACACCCCTTCACGATCCAAGAGATCGCTAACTCCATAGTGGTCCTGAACCATGACTGGATATTCAGGAATGAAGGTACAAATCCAACCTAAAAGAGATTGAACCTGCCCTAAAAATAGGCCTCTACTTTATTCTTCTCATATTCATGTGTGCTTTCTGACTAACATACAATCAATATATTAATCCTAAACCTGGTTAATCTATGTTGGTTGATATTAATGCACAAACAAATCTATTACTGGCGATCACTTGAATTAAAACCACATTAGCCTAAATAAAAATATTAATTATCTTATTAAGCATGATTTCAAGTACAAATTCCCTTTAAACCCGCAAGTGAGGGCATGATCAAGCAATAACAATAATATATCAAGCAACATCATAATATTGATACAACAAATCATCATCATCAAAATAATCTCAATAAAGCATAATATAATTAATATTAGCAAGATCCTAGGCATGATACTAACATGATTAATAACAAATCCTAGCATGTCACTAAGCAATAAAGATCAAATCTTTAGCCCTAACATGATACTAGAATGATAGAAGAAATAGGAAGCAACCTAAGCATGATACTAGAAAGCAATAAATAACATCATAACATGATACTAGGAATTAATATAATATAAACATGCTTTCTACAAAATATAACAATAAAATTACTCACTTTGTTGCCTCGTATCTCTTTCTATCAAAACAATACACATGTTAGTAACTTCAATGAAAATATTAAATCAAACAATTAATTTAAATAATTGAAATAGGGATTTGGGACAAAACCCTCAAAAATTATCAACCTTTCATGTCTAGGACGAAGGCAACTTCGAGCTTGACTAGGTGTATTCGAATCTCATGAATGAGGAATGATGTATTTTAAAAAGGCTAGGTTTAGAAAGAGGGAGAACGAATAAGCTTCTAGCTTAAAGAGAGAAGAGAAAGATGGTGATTGTTGGTGATCAAGCTTGTTGATGAAAGTTGATGATCAAGCTTGTTGATGATTGAAAAAGGGGTGATATGAATTCTATTTATATGGAAAAAAAGAGGGTCGAAGGATTAAGAAAAGAATCCGAATTCGAATTGGAATAAAACTCGATGGACAGCAGTTTTTGCGATTTTTGTTTTTATCATAACTTTTGATCCAGAAATTGAAATAAGGCAAATAATATGTCGTTGGAAAGATCTTAAATTCTACCTTCCAACCCAATTGGAATCAGATTAAATCTTTTGTAGAATAAAAGATATGGACGAAATAGTGGGACGGTGTCAGTTTTGGATAGAGTTTTGTATTTCTTTCATATCTTTTCCGTTATAGCTCGGAATTAATATTATAATATATCCAACCATCTAACATTTGGATAAAAATTATGAGGCACGAAAATAATATCTGAACATATTTCATTTCGCACAAAACAAGGATTCTCGAAAAGAGGAGTTTTATTCAATATCAAAGTCTTTTATCTTATCTTTTCATAAAAGGATAATCAAAATCTCTTAGAAACTTAATAGAATCTTCTAATTAATCCTAATTAGTTTAGGAATGGGATTAAAGCTTTTGGACCCTCCACATGATCATTGGGTCGTAAGTAAAATCCGGTTTGGGCTCAGTTTAGTATTTTGGCCATAACTTCCTGATTATTCATCGGAATTGGGCTTATAATATATCGTTGGAAAGGTCTTTTCAAACCCCATCCAACTACGCAATTATTGGACCCGTATTATGGACTAAATTAAACTAGATTGGACCTTTTTCATAAATTGGATAAGAAATGAATGATTTTCGAAAACAGAATAAATTATTCTAAGTAAAACATTTTAGAAAACAGAAGAAATCACGAGACTCTTCAACATTTCACCTTACTCGATATCAATGACATGAAAGTTACTCATCACTGGGTTTGGTTTTTGGGAGACACAATCAGGTGTCTACAGTCGTGTACTTATTTGTATTGTTATTCATAAGACATGTATTAATGGATTGTTGAGATTTATATAAGTTGTCTTGATTATTGGAGTAGTTGTAGAACTGGGATTCAAATATTGAACGAAACCGTTAAGGGAGGTTTGAAAATTGAAATTTAAACCATTGTTTTAATTGAAAACTAGATTTTTTTGCTAAAAAAATAGGTTTAATGTGCAGGATCCGTTTTGGACCCGCTTTGGACCTGGGTCCGTAGGATCCAACGGATATGGATATGGATCCTCCTTCTCCATACCTGAACGGATCCGGATCGGATCCGGATCTAGGGTGTAAAAACGGATCTAGATCTCGATCCATTCGTATCCGGTCCAGATTCGACCCGTTGCCATCCCTAGTTACAATTCACATAAAAAAATACTTTCTCTCACATATACATAAACCAAACAAATAATTTCCAACATCCTCCTCTTAACCATGAACCAAAAAAAAATTATTCATGTTACTATTCACCTACCCTACCTCAATTTATATTTTACTAAAAATTAAAAAACATACATAATTAACAATATATTAATCTCATTTGATATGTAATTGATTGTTATTACCGTTATTATTCCGTAATTAGTTACGCTTTAGTATTAGGAAATTACGATTAGCGTTATTTGCATGCAAAATTAGCTAAAATTATCGAAATTAGTGTTATTAATTGTTTACGATTAGCATGATTAGCATTATTAATTAATTCGTTAATTTAAATGCGGAATACAAAATTTTTTTATTAATTGCAAATTTGAAAAAAAAAACACCCAAGTGCATTAGACATAACACATACTTAACCGCTACCAAAATTGAAATCTAATTGTTATTGTTCTCGTTACGCCTAAATTTTTTCCAAATGTGCTTAACCAAATCGTGTTTTAATTGCAAGTGAGCTTGTTGATCTTCAATTTCTGTTCTTCGTTACAAGTATATATTGATGTTTACCACTCGCTCATTACGATACTCGAAAGCATCCTCGTTGGAACCACTTTGGCTGTCAGTGAAGTAAAATGTATCAGAGTTGTTCAAATACGTATCTCGCTCATATTCAACGATAATGTTGTGCAATATGATGTATGATAACATAATCTTGTGAAGTATTTGAACATCCCAAGCAAGAGACGATTTTCGAATTATATCGAATCGAGATTGTAGAACTCCAAAAGCTCGCTCAACATCTTTCCTCGCTACTTCTTGATGTTGTGCAAACAATTTATGTTTCTGAGTGTGCGGACTATTGATAGACTTCACAAAAATAGCCCACTTGGGATAAATACCATTAGTAAGGTAATATATCTTGTTGTATTGATGACCATTAACAACAAAGCTCACAGGAGGAGTACGCTGTAATACCCCGAAAATTCTCTTTTTTTAAAATACGTCCTAAATCCAAATAAAACTCATTTTTAGGAAATATCCAAAGCATTACGGCCACCGTGATAACGGATAAGACTATTTTCAAAGTCACATAGTGGAAGACTAACTTTTAAAACTCAAATAAAATAAAGTTTAATAAAACCAACTTACGTTAAACCAATAAATTGGAATCATTAAAGGCCCTTTAAAAACCAAACTAAAATATAAACAATAATTAATGTTAGTGTCACAATTACATAAATAATCCAATACAATAAATAATAAACAAAGAATCATATATCCCTCTTTGCTCAATCCCATCATGCTTGATATGCTCCTTCTACCTGTACTTCTTTTTATGTCAACCTCACTTGAATATCGCCTAAAATTGGTCACACTTGCTAGAAATCACTTAGTTCAAAGTTTCCTTTGAAACTTTTTGTGAAATCTGATGATTATGAATCTTGGGTGGTAAAATCATGAGGTTTTAAGGTATTTATACTTTCCTTTTTAAAACAAAACTCATAATTACAACATTGCCATTACTAATTCCTATACCCCCTCAACTTTTCACTTGGGCTAACTTATTGGGCCTTTAAATTTCCAATAAGTTGCTCCACTTATTTAAATATGATTGACCCAATTAAAAATACTTTTGTTGCCTCAATTCATGATTCATTTAATTTATACATACTTACAATTTATTTAAATAAATGATTTCTTTTTAAAATGAAACAAATCATTTTAATAAATAAAATAAATAATCTATATATATAAATATTATAAAAATACGGAGTATTACATACACCCCTCTAACACATCCTCAGACATAGGAGATCGATATAGCACATTTAAGTCATTGTAAGAACCCGGCATCCCGAAGAAAGAATGCCAAATCCACAAGTCTCAATCAGCAACAGCCTGTAGTATTAGAGTGGCTACCCCTTTTCTTCCTTGATACTGTCCTTTCCATGCCGCCGGACAATTTTTCCATTCCCAGTGCATACGATCAATCCACGCTCCTCTCCGATATGTAGCATCCTTTCCATATCATAACCATTTGGCCGTCTCAAATACTGATCACCGAATCGGTTGATGACACCATCGGTAAACTTTTTTGATGCCAACTTCGCAATACTTTCGCTCATTCTTATGTACTTGTCACAAGCGTCGGTGGCTAAACCGTAAGACAGCTGCCTAATTGCTCTAGTGCACTTTTGTAGTGGAGACAAGCCTAGACTAGGGGTGAAAGATTGGTGTTCGGTTTGAATTAAGGCCCAAACCGAAACCAAACCAAATTAATTCGGTTTTTGATTTTCCAAACCGAATTAGAATTTGGTCCGAGCCAAACCTAACCAAATTTCAAATAAGCAAATCAAATCCAATCCAGAAACCAAACTTTTTTTACCTTAATTTTTAAGATTTGCGAAATTATACAGAAAAATGAACAAATTATATCATTTTGATGATAAATAAACTAAAGGTCCAATAATTGACAATCTCAAAATTTATTTTATTACATTAATTTTTACAAAGCCTTAACTAACAATATAAATATATAATCTAAGACTAATATTGAAATAAAAATTACATTAAAAATATATTCACACGCCGTCCTTATATATTGTTCCCTTGCAAACAACTTTTCCTCATCATGAACTTTGGATCTATGTTCAACATTACCAAAATAGAAAAAAAAATCGTCAAAATTACAAAAAAATTACACATAAAAACAACATACCCTTTTGTTCTTCCATGGAATCAGGTGGTTCATTGTGGTGCAATGTTTAAAGCTAATGAAAGATTGGAGGAGGGAAGAGAGAAGAGAGACTGAAAATGAAAGAAAAAAGCCGAGAAATAAAGAAGGACGAGAGGAGAGAGGAAAGAGAGAGAGAGAGAAAGGGTGATGAGAGAAAGGCCGGGGGTGGAGGCTGAAAAGGTTGTAGACTTTATGGGTTTTTTTAGCTATATATGCTAGTGCTTGGGCTATAAATTTGAGCCCAACTTATAACTAATTCAGGCTACGTATATCTCTAACATATTTTGGTTTGGGGTTCGGGTTTTAATTTTGTAAAGCCCAAAACCGAATCCAAACCGAAAAACCAAAATGTCAATTTTTTCAATCTAATCCACACCAAACTAAAAAGAAGGAACCGAATTGATAATTCAGTTTGGTTCGGTTCGATTTTCGATTTTTATCCATATTACTTTTACCCCTAACCTAAACGGCTAGTAGCATCTCTCCTTTGTTTGAAACATGTATCATTTTCTGTTATTACATACATAACACGTTCAAAGACATGCTTGTGCACTATCTGGCGGGAGTCGTTTCGGTTGTATGCCACGAGGTCCCTATGGACAAGGGGACAAGTGAATTCTCGCTTTTGAGCGCAGGCAGCCTTCTACCATCCATCCCATTGCATTCTATCGTCTCGTATTGTACTGTACCGTATCAGACCAGATAGATCTATTGAGTGAGAGAAAGGTAGTGTAACTAATTATATATTCTTTCAATATTTTTATATTGATAGGGATCCCCATTCATTCCGTCATTCCCGTCACTACGGATTGATTGTCCCTACCTAACTACATGGTAGTGGTCTAGAGAGCGCAATTGCTAGAGCACGGGAGAATGAAGAGTAATGATTTCAGCAAGAGCAGCCGGACGGACTAGTATAGTGAGTCTAGTGACTACTAGAGTAGAGTTAAGTCAAAAGGTATAGTATAGCAGCCTTTCCGAGCGAGCCTCTGGGATCTCCTGTAAACCCCCATGATGTGGTAAAGGGAGGAATCTACGTCGAAAAAGGTCACTTGGGTAGACTGGAAATTTTGCATAGTAATCATTGTACAACCGCACATGACCTTCTTAACGTCGTCTATCACCACAAGGAATAGATTTGCGCGAGCACCGTGCTGGAGGGGATCGAGGTTAGGATTGGGAGGTAAGTGGAGGTAAATAATGTGTCGATCATGTCATATATTTCCCTCTCTTCTCGAGTTATCTCTTCTATCCTCATCAAAGCTATCAGTGGAGCTTATATTAATTTTGTAGGAATCCATTTTATTCGTTTGTTATTTGAAAGAGTTAAAGTTGTTAGTTTTAGAAAAAAAATTATGGTTTTGATGAAGACATATTGCACTTCCTATTCGTAGGCGTAGTTTTTACTTGTATAAAAAAGATCAATGATGTGAATGCACAAGTGTATCACATGAAAATTAAATAAAATTTTATGTAGATTTGACAACTCAATGGATTCTTAAAATTCATCTTATACAAGGTCATCACATGTAATAAATGGATTCTGAAAAGTCATCAAATTGACTCTGAAAAGTATTAATAGACTCTGGAAAAGTATTCAAATGGAGTCATCAAATCAAGTGGATTCTGAAAAGTAATTACTATTGGATTTTGAAAAGGTAGTAGTATGGTAAGATTTTGAAAAGGACTTAACAAAATTTTATTACATGGTTGCAAATCTTGCAATACTATTCATTACACATACAATACTGATTGGAAGGACTGACACATTAAACTAAACATAACACAACTAACCCAACATGAAACTGAATACATTAAATGGAAAAAAAAAAAAAAAAAAAAAAAAAAAAAAAAAAAAACTTAAAATGTACCATCTTATATAAATTTTGCATGATTTTGGTCCAAAATGAACAATCATAAGTATCACACATTCACACCTATATAGCTTAAGGCTATAGCTATGTGCAAGTGTCGAGTATCCGACATGGGTAAATGAAGTTAAATAAAGAGTTAGTAACATAGCCGTGATACCGTACCCCAAAAAAATCAAAGAATCAAACATAGCTACCCTGAAAAATTATATTAAAAATTGAAAATTTTAGTAACAGGAAAACATGAGAAACTCACCGAGAATCAGAATCGAAAAAGTCAGAAAAAGAGGGATTGAATTTAAATTGGAGTAAAAGTAAAGCAGATGAATTGGGGACTAGGCCACCATAAAAATGGGTTTCTTTCCTTTGGAAGAGATAACTTCAGAAACAGCAGTTGAAGGGGTAGTGTAGTTCTGAAACTAGGATGATCGAAGGTGTGCAAAGATTGTTATGGAAGACGAGTGTAGACGAGAGAACCATAATGAAAACGCCATAGTTTTTCTCTGTTTTGATTTTTGTGTACATTTGAATTTGGGAGAATTAAATAAACATAAGCATTGGACTGATTGTCTAACCACAGCAGTGGATATGTATTCTACAAACTAAAGATGGCATTGGTTGGGTCTAGCGGGTTCGAGGTGCAACATGGTCGTACTCCATACTAGTATTAAAGATGAGTCTAGTCGTGTGGGGCATGTCGAGACATGTGCTTTGGGGTTAACATAGACTCCCTCGAGGTAAAGCTACTTACCATGTCAAATTTTCAAAAACTTGGCCTACACAATACAAGCCCATGTGTCATCATGTCAGGCTTGCGTTCCTAAATCAATTGCTAATTTTAGCATGCTTTGGTGTGTTGGTCCATATTGTGCTATTGTGCTTCTCCTAATTAGGAAACACACGATCCATCATGTACATTTATGCATTGGGTCGCGTCATGCTATGTTTTTTCATGCTAAGTCGTGTAATGCTTTCAGTCAGTAGTCGACCCAGTCTCATCTTTATATGGTACTTTATATGCTAGTATTATCAATTTTCAATTTCCAATAACTCGACTCACAAGAATTGAATCAATTAGAGTCTAAGCATTAATAAGGAATCTAAAATTGATCAGATTTAATTCACCTAAAATCGAACCAACCTGAATTTTGTTGAACCATATATGACCCATACCGAATATCAAACTAATCGTAACCTATTATACCTGACTTATTTACAAACCATGACCTGTTTAACCTTTTACCCAAATCATTAATAACCGAAAATCCTTTCAACATATGGGAAAACGCAAAGATATCGACCCATTTTAACATGTTATCTATTAAACCAAGTATTAGATGAACTTTTTTTTTGGCAGCAGATAAAACAATTAGATATTAGTAGCATTAGTTTCCAGTTTGTGGGTTTCTCCACCTGTTCTCTTGCTACCTTAATACAGAGCAAAAAAGAAAACTTTGAGGCTAGTCTAATGATCTCCTTAATAATTGGTTTGTCTTGCTGGTGCTTGCTCAGGATGCTGCATCAGTTGTATCACTTCTTGATTATTTGTTCTAACCATTACTTGGTTATGCTTCTCTAAAGTTGCTTGTAGACCGGCCTCAACTGCTCTGCACTCAGCTTGTAGGACACTCAATGCTAATATTCTCTCTATCCCCGAGCTATGAAAATCATCACCTATTTGTATGTGCCAACCTATTGCTGCTATAGGTTGCTTCATCTTGTCTTTCTTCTACTAGGAGGCGTTTACTTGAATCTGCATTAACCTTGGTGAAGTGAGGCAACCTGTTCTCCAAGTCCAGCATTTCAAGGGCTCCTTCTTACTATTATAATTGTCAATTGTATTAGTTGCGGCTTTTATCCATCTTTGCATCATAATCTGGGTATGCTGTAAGATGCCATTCAGATCTAGCTGAGTGGAATTTGGTCTGATTTGGTTCTTGTGCAGCCACACATACCACAAAGTAGCCATGAATTTTACCACTCCT
The DNA here is from genome assembly GCF_948465745.1 of Chenopodium album. NCBI lineage: Eukaryota > Viridiplantae > Streptophyta > Magnoliopsida > Caryophyllales > Amaranthaceae > Chenopodium > Chenopodium album. Next base: position 36,693,077 of record NC_137844.1, read on the forward strand.
AATCCCTGCTTCCCTCCGTTTCTCCTTAGAAATGTTAAGGATCCAATCATGTAAAGAATGTCCTCCGAAAGGCTCTGTGTGTAGGCTTAAAGATGAAGCTGCCCAAATTCTTAAGGTGATGGCACAATCTCTGAAGAGATGCTCTTAGGATTCTTGACAGTCTCTATATAAAGCACACTGTGGTGCCACAAGAATTCCTCTTTTCCTTAGATTTTCTGTCGTTGCTGTTGCATTATGCATCAATTTCCATATGAAAATTTTCCATCTTGGGAAGAGCTTGCTTCTCCATAAGTAATTCCAAAAGTCTGAGAGCTTTGCTGGTATCCTTACCCTTTTCTCCTGCATCTAGTACCCAGTTCCCACTAAGTAAACTACTGAGGGAGTAGGCATCCACTCATAGTCATCCTCCTGCCTATCTTGAGAGATGGAGGTGGCCAGAACTTTTTGTGCATCTTTAAACTCAAATATCTGTCTGATTAGATGAATGTTCCACGTGCAATCCTCATGCATTAGGTCATTCACCTTTGAAATGCTTGCTAACTCAGGCTATAGTGGATCCTTAAGCTTTACCAAATCATCCCCTACCCATGTATCACCTCGAATGCTGATGTCTGAGCCATCGCCTATAGTAAGGCGGGTAAATGGTTTCAAGGTGGATATACTACCCACCAGGTTTCTGGATGACCATGAAGCCACGAGTTTTAACTTTCTCTCTTTATAGCCAATTGTAATGGTGATGCTCCATACTTGGCTTTAAAGACTCTGCTTGCACTACTACAAATCCCTTGGTTTTTCGACGTTATTGGATCGACACTGTGTAGTAGGCGTCGATATACAAATTTAGATTCCATATATTTTCGACACTTTTTTACATCAAAGTAAAGTCTCGGCAGTGAAAAGCGTCTAGAAATTCATGTGATGCACACGTGACTTCAATTAATAAAAGCTAAGCGGACAAAACTATCCACTTAACTGTACACCTCTCTCTCAGCGCAAGAACTTCCTCCATCAACCTAAACCTAATTACAGAGCAAGACAGGTTAAACAATTTAGTAATAATATTTATATCATAGAAAAACAATTTGACTAAAGTAGGATCGAACGCTAGTGGAAGCCCTCAGTCCACTCCTTAAGGTTTGTCAGGCGAACCTCCAGTCAACTCACAGGAGACTGTCTAAGAATGGCCAAACTCCCGGTGCCGGATAGAAGCCAAATATGGTCTTACACCTCCGAACCTCCCGGACGACAACAATTAACCCAAGTTATACTACTTGAATCCCGCAGCCAAGTAGTTGGCATGTTCTAACCATTGGAATCCCGCAGTCCAATGGCTCCTAAATTATAGTCAATATAAGAATCGATAAAATAATATAATTTTAAATCAAAAATTATCAATGATCAGCAGAGATGCCACATATGGTCTTATACTCAAGAATTAACAAATCAAACACCGCAACATGCATAGGTTAAATAGTGTGTTACCAACACCATGAGAAGACTTTTAATTAGAAATATGCACATTATAAACACACATATACATGTTGTCCAATTTTTACAAATTGCAAATAAATACTTTTAAAAAAAAAAAATCAGAATAATTAGATTATTGCTCTAAAAATTATCAAACTTGCACACATTGACCCTCACATTGATACAAGTATTATAAAGTATAATAAGAGACATAACAAGGTTTAATCATGATTATATACCCTAAACTAGTCCCAACCAACAGCTTCCATAAAAGTTCAGACACCCCAATATTATCAAGCCAAAGTTCACCTACTTAGATTACTAGTCATTGTACCAATTAATAACTTGAAAATACATTACATAATATGATTACATGAACTCCTAGCATGATTTATAAAGTGATAATCAGAGTACTATACTCACACTATTTTTATAAGAATAGCATACAGTAGTTCGCTCCACCTCACTCCACGAAACCGAAGATACAACCTCTCAGAACAACAATTATATTAGCTACAATTATCACCCAACAAAACTAGAAATTCAAGCAATTAATTTGGTCACCATTAACCATGAAAGTCAACTCCACACTAAACATATCCCAATGAAAATTGAAGGTTCAAAAAGCATATGACACCAACGAGAATTACGAAGCAACAAGTGAACAGAAAACTTGGTAATTAACTAACATGATCATGAGATATTACAGAAGTTTTAATCCTTGATATTTCGACATACAAAGCAGGGAATATTGCAGTCCCATTAAACATGCATGTCACACAAAAATCAATTGGAAAACAGTTCACAATTCATCTAATTAAAAATCAGTTTCTATAACGATCGTACTAGTTTTCATCATACGACTTTCTCAATTGTTCTAGGCCTAAATCATGCATTCTAAACTAGGTGAAATCTAGTCTAAGGGATAGTACTAGTTACCTTGAAAATAGAGTGCAAGAACGAGTACAAACGAGCCCCAACGAACAAGGATCGAAACTCCAAACGCCTTCCAATGGAAACCCGTTACTTTGTGGATTTTTTTGTGAGAAAATTTGTGAATTTAGAAACTAGAATGCAGCAAGAATAATGTAATATGGCTGGGCAGCGTGAGGGTAAAATAGAGGGGAAGGAGAGAAGTTTGAGGGTTAGGCAAAATTAAAGGGATTGGGGGTTACAACCATCAATAGAGAGGTAATTAGAATGGGGGTTACACAAGAAGCATTGGCAGCCAGCAAACACTTGAGTCTCTCCCTTTTACGTGACATAGTACAACGGGTCAACATTAGTGAGTAATATAGTTTGGTCGGTCCAACAGTCTATTATACTAATTCGCACGCTTAACTTAAAATTACTGCTACGACGAACTAGCACTATGACGATCAATACTCAAAATAATATATTATTTTTATTACTTAAATAAGAAAATAAAATTCGTATTAATCTAAAGAAATTATTAGTGTAAATACCTAAGTCACAAACAATATGGGGTATTACAGCACTCGTCATTTTCGTTAGAATTTCTTCAATTTGGTTGAATTTGCCTCCCAAAACCACATAAAAATTCAACGAATCGGGCTACAGTTGTGGTAATTTCCTTCCTCTACTCGTTGCTATTATCTTCTTGATCTTTATCATAATTTTGTTGCATTTTTCCGTTTTGCTAATATATCATTTGAATTTCTCTACTATGTCTTAATCATCAGCTTTTTCTTTGATTTTTTTTTTTCTATAATTGTTCTTTGATTTTCGCTTCCATTCCATCTTCCTTTTTCATCTTAATGCTTCCAGATCTACCACAAATTAGGGGGGAAAATTTGATGATTTTTCCAGTTACCTATCTCAATTATTTCGACAATCTAAGCATTAAAAGGTATATTCTTTTCTTTTAAGTTTCCATACTTGCAAGTTGCAATTACCCAATTTTACTTGTTTCAAAACCCTAGGTTATAGATCGATCTTGTTGAGTTTCTATTCTTCAATTAAATCTCCTAGTTTCTAGATATTTTTTTTATACATTAGTGGATTGCAAATTTCATTTGTATAGATCTATTTCATTATATGAAAAAACATGACATTGAATTTTTTTTGCTTATTAGAGTTTAAAAAAAAAAAAAACCATTACTCTTAGATGTCGAAGTGTCAATTGATAAGGTCTCACATAAAACAGCTAATTTATTTTAATCTGTACTCTTCAACTGAATTTTTTGAGATTGTTTTGCTAGAGGTGTATGCTGAAACAATTTTGTGTGGGCCTTATTTTTGAGTGTCTGTATAATTGTATATATTGAATGTCATGAATGTCAGTCTATGTTGTGACTTTTAAAGTTCTGTTTTATAATAGAATGGATAATTTAGAAGGATGTCTATCTCGGCACATTTATCAATTAGGTAACTTTAATTAATATTTTGTGTGAAAAGTTTTGTCTTTGATATGAAAAGCTGGTTTTAGTATATTTTTTTTTCCTGTTGTTGCCAGGCCTCTTCTCTGCCAATTCTCTCTTGGGCAATTTTTCCCTCAAAAGCTGGTAATTCTCTATCAATTTTTCCTCTCCTTAAATTGACATGTAATGTTAGTGATGTTTTGTGAGATATCTTAACTTAGAGTGTTGAATATAAAAGTTTGGAATTATATGGTTGAGCTTGCATGACAATTGTGCAGGTAATGACTCCAAATTATGTCATCTTGAGGCTATAGAGTCATCTTAGTGTAAAAGCGATCATATGTTGGATTATATTTTCTAATATAAAGTCAAACTCATGAGATTTGTTGTTGGGTAGTTGATTAAAATTTTATGAAACCTTAATTAACTGTGTACATCATGTAAAATGCATATGCTATAGAAGTTGTAGAACATAACTGTTGTTTTAAAACACTGATTTCTTGTTTACAATCTAGTTTAAGAAGGGCAGCAACTTTGAAGGCAAAGACCTGCAGTCGTTTTCAGCCCTTAGTCCCTTCATGAAAATTATAGGTCTCAAAAAGTTATCCAATCTAGGCCCAAGAATTTCTCAATTTGGAATTTTTTGTTGGGAGTTATGCCTTCTGGAAATTTCTGTGGTATGCTGGCTTAATTCTATCGCAACGGGGCTAATTTTTTTACTTGACGCTTCTTTGGGTTGTTGTGTTGAGTTGGGTAGGCTTGTTGTAATGAATACTCTAGCTTTTCGTATTTCTTTTAGTCTATTTTTCCTCCAATTAATTATACTCCCTCCGTTTCTTATTTCTTGCAACAAAGGAGGGGTGCACGGTTCCCAAGTCAAAAGTTTTTAAGCATGATTATAAAAAAGTAAGGGCATGTAAATAATGTAATTAAGGGGAGAGGGTGAATAATTAATTAAACAACTAAAACTCCAGCACCACCACCTAAGAACCACCAGCAACGAAACGCTGCCACCTGGAACCACCAACGAAACCACCCAGAACCACCCGAATCCACCTAGAACCACCTGAAATCACCCAACGAAACCACTTCTACCAAAAACCACCCAGATGTAGAAATCAGGCCACCCACAACCGCCACAAGACCCACAACCGCCACCAAGACCCACCTGGAACCACCAACGAAACCACCGAAACCCCTCCTCCACCCCTGCGAAACCCCTCCTCTACCCCTGCGAAACCACCAAAACCCCTCCTCCACCCCTGCGAAACCACCGACACCACCGATTCACGAACCACCAAAACCACCGACTCACCAATTCAAACCACCTAAATCACCCACAAACCAAACAACCTAAACCACCGACGACCCAGACCACCTAAACCACCGACAAACCCCTGCGAAACCCATCGATCGACACCACCAAACCTCCCCGATCTAGGCTGATGAACCGCCAAAACCACCCACGACACCACCAAAACCAACCGAATTCCACAACGAATTCTCTCAACAGATGAATTCAAGAGAGATGAGAGATTAGAGAAGATGAAATTTGATTAGGAGAGATGAGAGATGAAGAAGACGAAATGAGTGATAAGGAGGAGAGAGAAAGATAATGGGGAGATGATTTAATTTGGGTGGGAAGGGTTAGAGATAATTGAATCAGATTAGGGTTATAATAGGTTGTGATTATGTGTAGTGTTATGTGTTAAATTTTTTTAAATAAGGGTATATTGGTCTTTTTGGCAGAAGAAAGTTTCTAAATAAGGAAAAAATGAAGTTTGTTGCAAGAAATGTGAGGCATCCAAAAATGGTAAATGTTGCAAGAAATAAGAAACGGAGGGAGTATATTAGTTTAAAGAAGTATGGTTTTGTTCTTGCATTGTAAACAAATGCTTCATGATTTTTTGTGCTTTACTGAATATTAAGTGATTGGCAATAGGGGAAGGATTCATTTGTTTGTTACGTTTTATACTGAGGCAAGAGTTTTATCAGCAAGAGGTGTAAAGAGTAAGAAATTTTTTTTTCAATAAGAGGTCAAAACAACAAGAGTTGGCTGCTTACTTGGGTTCTTCACAGGTTTACAATCCTAACCAATAATAATTGTTTCATATAAATTCGTATTATTATAAAAAGTTGAAGGTTTCTGTTAATCAATTTATGTTCCTAAATATATACACTCATATGTTAAAGGTAGTAAGGTACTAGTTTTGCCATGCATATCCGTATGGATTACTATTAAAATATCTTTATTAATTTGAATGAATGAATTATATCTATGGTTAGTAGAGAATAAACATGTTAATTTGTCTTTTATGGTTTAGTACCTATTTTGAAGCTTTGAATTTGGTAGTATAATTATTTAATATATGTAATCGTGGAGGATAAATTGTTTTTCAACTGGGTTGCAATCTATTGTTATCTTTTAAGTTTTGATTTTGTTAGTGTAGTATATAATGTATAACTGTTGTTCTGTTAGGGACTATAATCTACTAACTAATTACATGTTTTACTAAACTAGTAAAAATATATAGCAAATTTTAACTTCAAGCTTTGACATGCTTGTTATTGGTGCAGGATATGATGTGATTATTTTATATGTCCTAGTCTACGTCAAAGTTATTAATCAAGCAGTTCTATGAAGACATTTTAGTAGTTCCAAACTCGATTCTGAAAAGTTGCAATTTTTTCAATATAGGTGGAGAATGGTAATTAAACATTTTTGATTAATTTTAGCTACTGTTTAAGATATTATGTGTTATACTTAAAAAGTTTTTGTACTTTTCTTTTATCATTCTAGCTTAGATCAATAATGGTAGAATATATTGGCTTTTGGCACTATATATTGTACATATACTAAGTTGTTCTCTTCTTTGATTATGAATAAAATTAAATTTGAGTAAACTTTTCTTTTGATTCTCTTAAATACTTTGATAGAGTATCTTTGCTATTGAATTAAATTTTATTTTTGTTGGAAAACTAATGTCCACACTATATATATTTACAAATAGGGACTATAAAAAGGGTCGCCATATTTGAAAATAAGGACAGAAAAAAGCATCGACAATATATTGGTTATCGAGTATGTAAAACTATGGACACAATAAAGCGTTGTCAATGTTATGATTATTGACACAAAAAAGCGTCGTCAAATTTGAGAAAGTGCGTGACCTTATACTAGTTGCGATGCTTCGTATAAAAATTTAGACAATAAAATGCGTCCAGAATTTCGATGCTTTTTGGTGTCCAACAAATTTCTCGACTCACGTTTTGGCAACGCTTTTTTGCGTCGAGAAAATATTTTCAACGCTTTTTTGTGTTGAAATTAAGCTTCAAAAGCGTCCAAAAAACATGGAATTTCTAGTAGTGTTGCCAAGAGAGTTGGGTGTTGGTGGAGTTTCCATGTTTGCTTTGCCAAAAGTGCTCTGTTTAGGGATGCAACATTTCACATTCCTAGGCCTCCTGAGAGTTTGTGAGTGTAAATCAGTTCCTTCTTTGTCCAATATACAGGTCTCCTATCACACGACTTAACCTCCACCAGAACCTGATCAAGGCTGCAGACAGTCTTTTTAATTTTTAATGTTATAACGACATCTGTATTTACTTCATAAGCCTTAGCTCATCATGTTAAAGACCCATATTTAGGGCCTATTCTGATTTATTAAACTGAGCTGAACTGATTGGAGCTGAACTAAACTGAATATATTATGAGAGAAGGAAATTAGGAACTGAACTGATTGGATCAAAATTGAACTGAAGTGAAGTGAAATGAAGTGAAAATAAGCTGAACAGAACAGGCCCTTGTAAGACTGTATTAAAACCAGCCCCATTTATTTATTGGACGGATCTGACCCATTTATAACCGGGCCAGGTCCGAGCGTTTAATGGGGCTCCAACCCATTGATCTGCTCTAATTGTCAAATGTCAATAAGAAGAAAAAAAACCGGACGAACGTCTCTCTTTCAGTTCCCCATTGAAGCGCACTTGACGTTCTCCATCGGGGTGCCTTCTAATACTTGTATCCTCCATTGAAGCAGCTTCTGAGGTAATTTGTTGTTTCTTTTTGTAATCATCATATCAATTTCAAAATCTAGGGTTTATATCTTTGATCTAATTTAACTTTATTTGATTGTCAGAATAGTAAATTTAAGGTTTGAACATTTGAACTATTGGTTCTAATTACTAACGATAGAAGAAACTTACGAGCCTAATTTGATAATTGAATTAAATGCATTTTCTCACTACAATTACTGATCTAATAATTGAATCAAATTTTGTTAGGATTGAACTATGAAATTGAAATTATGCTCAGGGACGAGATTGTTGATTGTTTTGATTATAACTGAATCAAATGTGCCTTTTTTTCCCAAAAATTATGTGATTTTTCGAGCATGATTTGATAATTGAATCAAATTTCATAATTGCCAATGTTAGGATTGAACTATGAAATTGAATACTATCAATTTTGAATGTTAGGCTTGGAAGAAATCATTTTCTTAAGGTTTTGCTATGTTTCCTCCATTTGATTTGGTAATTAGTGTTGTAATACTACTAGGTAGGCAGTGCTTTGTTTCTTTGTGTTATGGATTTTGGCGACTCAATAAGGCGATCAGACCTAGTTCAGGCAGCTTTGCACTGCATATGTTGGAGTATACAAATTCTGTAATTGCTAAAACGCGTTTGAATTCTGTAATCTCCCTTCATTATTTGCCTTCAAGGGTTCATAACATGGAAATTTGATCTTCGTATATAAGTAGTGGTAGTGCTTTGTTTCTGTGTGTTATGGATTTTGGCAACTCGATAAGGTGATCAGACCTAGTTCAGGCAGCTTTGCGCTGCATAAGTATACTATTTCCATAATCCTGGGTCTCATGGTTGATAGCAGTTGGGAGAATTTGCTTTGCTTTGTTGACTCATTTGCCTTCAAGGGTTCATAACATGGAAAAAATCGATCTTACTGCATACGATAGAATCTTTTCACTAACTTTTAGATGTATAGGTATGATCATTCACTTGCAAAAGCACCATATTATCACGGCACAACTTGCCCAGAGAGCAACCTTTTGGCGGAGATTACACAATGGTCCAGACACTATAGAGGAGCTGATTGACCGGCATTTGGTGAAAGAGAAACCATCATATGACGACGATGAAAATGAGCTTTTAACCCGTCAACGACTCACCAGCACTCGACGAGAGGCATTGGGTCTCTACAGAGATATACTCCGTGCCACACGGTTCTTCATGTGGCCTGACTCTAGAGGGGTGTTGTGGCGAGATATTCTTAGAGAAAATGCTCGTAAAGAATTTGAAGAGGCTCGGTTTGAGAAAGATCATGAAGTAATAACTCGGTTATTGATTGGTGGAAGAGATGCTGTTCAAGCTGCTCTCGACAAGCTTGCTGAGAAACAGAGAGATCAAATAGAGAAGGATCGAAGTGGCAGAAGCTAACTATGTTGAACTTTAACCATGTATGGGAAATGAAAGCGAATTGTTGTTACATCCTTGTATTGAGTTGTATTGGCTGCCATGAATGTAGAATTGTGCATACTGTTACCCACCTGAATTCTATATTAGTAAATTTTAGCTACACTTGCCCACCCAAATTTCTCTCTCTACAAATTCATTTGCATAAAATCATGTGAAATTGGCTTTGGGCAAGTAAGTTGGAAGGGAGGGACTATATTTATCTCTCAAACTAAGGTCGGTATCAAGATAATTTTATTGTAAGGTTTGTAATTTTTAAGCTAGGTCTGGTCTGATCTTGCTAGTGTAGTTGAGGAAATTTTACACAAGATCAGACTGACCCTTAAAAATTCAAACCAAAACTTACCGGTAACTATCAGAAACAAAGGGGGGGGGGGGGGGGGGAACAGAAAGAGTGAGAGTGAATGTGTGAGTAGAGAGAATGGGAGCATAATCTAGGAAGTTGTGTGAGAGACTTCGCTAGGAGCCTAGGAGGGAAGTCATGAAACCAGAAAAAGAAGTGTACGAACTACAAAGATTATTTTTCAAAAAATAAATAATAATGAAATACGGAGTACAGAGTAAGAGTAAAGAAGTGTGGCATTGTTTAAGGAACAATAATTGGGTTGTTACTTTTAAAAGGTTAAGAGATTTGAGTAAAGGATTATTTATACTTAATTAATAATACTGGATGTTTGGCCAATTGGCCTATGCTTTCACAATTATTGAGTGAAAGAAAGGTGGTTGATTTTATGACAAAGGCATAATTTAAAGGAATTAAATTAAGGTTCAACTTTTGGTGATCACTACTTATTATAAAAAGGACAATTTGTAAATTATAACCATTTAAAGTTAGTATTTTGCAAATTGCATTCATTTTAAAAAAAAATTGCAAATTGCAGCCCAAAAGTTCTTATAAATTATAAATTGCAACCTGATTTAACTTTTTCATTGGTTTACGTGTCGAAAAATATTCGATTAAGGTTTTAGGGGTCATTTTAGTTCTTAAGGATCTGAATTGAGCTCAGAATTAGCAAAAAAATAACGTAAGTGTCTCGTTTATACAGCAAAAAATAGTTTTCCACAAATCGATACATTTTTGTTACGCAAAACGAGGCACTTACGTGATTTTTTTGTTGATTTCGAGCTCAATTCAGTTCCTTAAGAACTAAAATGGCCCCTAAAACATTAACCGAAATTTTTTGACACGTAAACCGATGAAAAAATTGATACGGGCTGCAATTTACAATTAATAAGAACTTTTGGGCTGCAATTTGCAATTTTTTTTTTTTAAAATGACTGTAATTTGCAAAATACAAACTTTAAATGATTGTAATTGGCAAATTTTCCTTATAAAAAAAAATTAAAAGTAGAGGTGATCAAGGGCCAAGCCGGGTTCAGGGCGGGCTAAGTAGTAGAAGGCTAAAGAAATCAGTCTATTCAGTTGAGTTGAGTCAAACTTCGGATTGAAAATGTTTGCTGAAAATGCGTAAACTTATATGTTTTCCTCTCCCTCTCTTGCTTTCTTCCAATTTCCAATTAAAGCGCACTCCACGTTCTCTACTGAGGTGCCTTATGATATTTTAATCTAGAGGTGAAAGTTTGGTTTGCAGTATGATTTATAGCCCAAATCGAAACCAAACAGGGGTGCTTTTGCCATTTCTAAAAAGAGAAGCTCTAGGATAGCTTTCAAAAGAGATTGGAGAATTCTAGAAGATAAAGTTGCTCGCGAGCATTGTGCCCATCATCAATAGCGAAATCAATATAGGAGGGAAATCACAATTATAGCGAAAACAAATACCTTCCCTTTATACACGGTTTGGATTGAAGGAAATGGAGGAAACGGAAGGAAAAGGAAGGATGAAGTATCTTTCATTTTGATAACGAATGAGGAAGGAAAGGGATTGAAGGAGAGAGAATTACATGGATTAAATTATAAGAACTTGATCTATTCAACAATGAATAGATTTGGAAGGAAAACTCATCATTTTCCCTCTCTTTCCTTTTCCTTCACTCCCCTTCTTTTCCTTCCCCTTTCTTTATCCAAACATTCCTTTAAGCTTAAACATCCCCTTAATTTCTATACATTTTCTTAATGTTTTCGTTTTATTTGGTGATGTAGCTGCTAAAATGGTGGGCCGGTGGTTTTGGGGTTTGGTGTTCTCCATTGAAGCAGCTTAAAGAAGATGAAGGTGGGCTAGAATCTAGGATAAACATGGGCACGGGCCGTGCCTGGCCGTGCCGGGGTGGCGGCCGTGCCGTGCCGGCTCCGCGGCGGGCCGTGCCGTGCCGTGCCTGAAATTGGCACACCCCAGCCCACGGCACAGCACGGCCCACGTGCCTAGCGGGCCATGCCGTGCCGTGCCGGGCCGCGGGCCAAACCGTGCCTACCTTAATTTTTTTTTTTTTTTAAAAAAAAAAAATAAATGTTAAAAAAAACGAATTAAAAACAAAAATGCATATAATAAAAAAAAAATACTAGTGCGATAATCCGAAAACACAAAAAATTGAAGAATAACTTATTTTATTATATGACGGTAGCCGGTACGAATGTACGATAATTCAATAATACAAAATTACAAAATAAGTAATGATAATTAAAAATCGTACAATAGTGTATGAATATTGAATAACTTCATTTATTATACGGAATACGAAGTTCGATAATACAAAAAGAATACAATAGTGTATAATGTAAATATGTAATCATGTAATTATTATTGGTCGTCTTCGTCTTCGCCTTCGTCTTCATCTTCGTCTTCGTCTCCTAGAGGTTCAAGGTCATCCGCCAATTGAGTGGATTGAGAAGTATGAGAACTAAAAGAAGTCGACGTTCCTTCATCGTCGTCGTTTTGTGCATAAGTACGATCTTGAGAACGAGTTTCGGCATCCAACCAATCCTTGAAGCAAACACACATTTCAAGTGTTTCGGGTTTTAGTCTTGTTCTTCTATCGTCTAGAACTCTTCCCGACGCACTAAAAGCTCTTTCGGAAGCAACGGAGGAGACTTGGATAGCAAAAATATCACGAGCCATTGCCGACAAAATTGGATGTTTCACGGCTTGTGATTTCCACCAATCGAGGATGTCGAGGCCAAACTTCTCTTCATCGTCCATGCCTTTCATGAAGTCGTAACTTAAATACATTTGCAACTCCGAAACATCGCTTTGTGTTCTCCTAGATGATGATGATTCTGTACCTGAATACTTAGACATCAAGTTAGCAGCTTGTGCAAATAAACCTTTGGCCCGTTTACTTACATTTTTGGATGTTTGAGAAGGGGCAAATCGAGACACGGTTCCATATTTACTTTCATAAACATTATATAAATTAAAAAACTCATCCGTCACCTTATTCTTAAAAGTTTCAACATCATCTTCAAAATTCATGTTACTATAATAAATATCAATTAATAAAAAGGTGCCATCATATTTTTGTCTAGGATCTAAAATAGAAGCAAAAATATAAATCATAGGAATATCGGTGTAATATTTACGCCATTTATCCTCCATGGATGGAAGATATCCACGATAAACATGTTGTGATCGGTGTTCCGTAAAAAGTTGTGCAAGTAAACATGCATTGCTAAGAAAAGAATGAGCACAAGGATTATATACAGAAGAAAAACAATGTGTCATACCATATAGTAATTGTAAAAACTGCATATATTTTTCACAATTAGCCCAATCATCTTCAAGTAAAGCATTTTGTGGAAATTTCATATTATAAAAAAGTGTTAAATGAACCTTGTACTCGATTGCCCGACTCAACATTTCATAGGTGGAGTTCCACCTAGTTGGACAATCCGGTGCTATTTTTATGGTTTTTATCCGTTGTTGGATGGAAATTGGAGGAAAATATGGCCGTTTATAGCTGTTGGAAAACGGCCATAAACGGCTATTTTCCAACGGCTAGTACAAGGCACGGGCCGTGCCTGGCCGTGCCACGTGCCGTGTCGGCGGGTCGTGCCAGCGTGCCGGCCACCGTGCCGCCCGCCGTGCCCGTGCCCGTCCCAGGAATTTTGTTCACGGCACGGCCTACGGCCCACAGGTGGGCCGCCGTGCCGGGCCGTGCCGGTGTCGTGCCGGGCCCGTGCCGCCCGCGTGCCGGCACGGCCCGTGCCCACCTTTAATCTAGGAGGATGAAGGTGGGTGGGGATCGAAGGAAGAAGGAAGAAGAATATGAAACCATGGAGGTGGGCCACGACCGAGCAGGAGGATGATGAAGCTAATTTTATTTTTTAAGGAGGGAGAATGTTTTATTTAGAAAATTAGGCTCGCTCCTTCCCAATTGTCTAAATCGATAATTACTCTTGTCATTAATGACAATAATAAATAAGCACGAAATTTAAAAGTACCAATGAACACTTATTACTCCCCCCGTCTTTTTATTAAAGTCCACTGTTTCTTTTTTGGCAAATCAAAATTAAAGCCCCATTGTTAGAATCTTTACCTTTTTAGTAAGTGGTTTCTTACAATTTTAACCTCATTCTCCTAATTTAATCCCAAAATTATTCTCAATTTTTACTCATTTTTTGTGCCAAATATTTTTTGCATTTATTAATCCGCCAACATATGTTCTCTTTCCTCATTCTTCTTCTTCTTTCTAGGTACTTCTTCTTCTTTTTGACATTTAATTAACCTCTTTTTCTTTTTCTCTTACTTGTTATTTAATGCACTTAATGTACTTGATACTTCCAATCACATGGTTTAAGGGATCTATAAAAACCTTAATTTTCGTGAAAAATGAGAAATGAGACTCTAATAAAAGGACGGAGAGAGTAATAATTATTGTTGATAAGAGTAATTATTGGCGTAAATTTCTTCTCCATCCATATTATCCTCCATTTCAGATCTTCAAAGAGTCCTAATTACTCACTCCTTTCGGCCGTTTTTATATGCTTGCTCCATTTTCTTAATTGGAAAGATTTTACAATATTTAATTCATTTCTCTCACCTAATGGACCCACCATAAATCATATTTTATGCTCTGTCCTCCAATTCTCTCAACTACTTTTACTTTTTCCAATTTTTTTATTCTTCTACCCACCCAACTATCTCCATATTTTATTAATTTTTCCAATTTCTCTTAAAACTTAGTGTATAGAGAAATGAAGCAAAGTATTTAAAAACGGAGGGAGTACCAAAAGTATTAACTCAAATGGGAACAAATGAACAAATCTACTCAAAATTACAAGTGTACACTAATCCACTATTTTCTTCAATACCCAAATAGATGAACCAAAGTCACAAAACCTAAATTTAAAATATCCCTATCTTATAAAATCTTATAAAAAGTAGAAGATAACTATTAGGAATCGTGTGCTACCAACTATACCCTAAAAAAAGTACAAAAATGTGTATTTACTTTTTTACCCTCATTAATATGTTTACTCTCATATATTTAATGTTTTGTTTCATTAAACATATAATCAATTAATTCAAAGTTTATTTTTGATAAAAAACTTATAATGCCTTTTTTTAATAAAAAAAAAATTATATTTCATATGTTACTATTATTTAAAAAGAAAAAATAATTGTATGTACGAAGATGATGTTTATTAAAGAGACTTTTTTTTTTTTTTTTTTTTTTTTTTTTTTTTTTTTTTACTCTGTCGTGGTTGCTCTTCTTATTTACAATCTTGTCGTCCTTTAATTACAACTATTGTTAAGGTTTATTAGTAGCTTCTGAATTGTACATTATTTGATGGCACATAAACACCGTTATGGAATTTGAATGGGATTCATATTAAATAGTGATATTTGAGTAGATGTTATCAATGAGGTATGAAGAACTTAAAAATCCTAAAATCAAGGGAAATCAATGATAGAAAAAAAAAATACTAGTATTAATTATGGAGAGAATTTAAGAGGAAAAATATAACTAAGTGGTATTGTTTTAGTATTAGATAGATATAGATATAGATATTAGATGGTCACATAACATTAAAGAACTTACATTATTAAATTTTTAGCTACAACGACATTTCACAAATTATTACTCTGTATGACTAAAGCTCACAAAAAATTCAGTTGAAGAAAAATACGCTAGCTAGGTATTATTGAATCATGTAAATCAATTAAGAGTTCTAAACTAACAATAAATTAAGATATAAAACGATGCAAATCAATTAAATATTATTTAATAATAATTTTGAAATAACATTGTCAAACTTTTGAAGGTTTTAAAAAATAATTGTCAAGATTTTGGTAGTTTTCTTATACTTCTACAAAGCCACCACATAGGTACATAAATCAAATAGTATGTATTAAAATTATCAAGTCTACCACCCAAACTAAAGGTGTAAATACACGACAATACAAATTCTCTGCAAGAGTAAGGGCCTGTTCTCATACGTTTATTTTCAATTCAGTTCAGTTTAGTTCAGCTCTAATCAGTTCAGTTCAGTTCATTTTATGTCAAATGATATTGCTAATGATATAAAACCAAATTTCATTCTTTTAAGCTCTTATTACAACAACGATAATAATAATAATAATAATAATAATAATAATAATAATAACAATAATAATAATAATAACATTGTATTAATTAGAATAATAAAGAGTGTGGTATACAGTTGGGGGGGTTGGCTTTGTTTAATTTCGTTCCAGCTCTTTTTTTCCTTTTTTTTTAATTGTGATAATTTTTTACAAAGTGTTTTGTGTTCTTTTATCATAATAATATTTTATTTTTTTATTAAATAGTATATGTTTTTAAAATGTTTTGGGGTTTCATGTTTTTAATATATTTTCCATAAATATTTTAATTATATAGTATATTTTTCTTAAATATTTTAATATATATATTTGTATATACACATATGTATAATACTCCCTCCGTGTTTTTTTTAAGTGACACAGTTTGATCGACACGTAGTTTTAGGAGATTTTATTGACTTTAATAAAATAAGATGTTAGTGGGGTAGGTTGGAGGAGTGAGAAATGATAAAGTAAAAGAATGTGAGAGGAAGTGGGGACCATCAAAGGAGTGAGAAATGATAAAGTAAGAGATAGTGGGGTGAATATATATTATTAAAATGTAAGAAATTTCTAAAAGAGCAAGTGTGTCACTTAAAAAAACGACCGTTTAAGAAAAGTATGTCACTTAAAAAAAACAAGGAGGGAGTACTTCGTAATAAATAATCAAAGATTAGTAATCCGTAGTTAAAAATTACTTATTAATAAATTAATTTCAATTCATTTCAACTAAGTTCAGTCAGGTCTACCCTAGTTTTATGAAATTTACCTCTAGAATCCAAAACACTGTATGGTCTGATCTGTATATGAGGTATCCGAATTACGCCCACAACTCCTCTTTCTCTTTCCTATCAAAGCTTCCAGAAAATCACCATTGAAGTTTGCCTACAAATCTACAATCATATTCATATCTCAACCTTGAAGCTCCGCCATTGTTCTCTCTTCATCTCTCAGGTTTTTCTATGTAATTCACTCTCTCCTTTTTAAATTCTCAAATTATTCATTCAATTTCTAGATTCATCATTCACTTTATAATGCCTTTTCATTTAATTTTGTAATTCTCAATTTGTGATTTCGTTTAAAATTTTCTTGAATTTTTTGTATAATGTATGATAAACCCTAGTATAAATTAATATCGTAATGTATATTGATTATTGAATCTTTCTTTTTGTCGCCTCGTGTAGTTCAATCAATCAGGATCATCATTATTATTGTGTATCACATCATTTTCCTTGCTTTATGATTATGTATTGTGGTCTTACTTTGGTAATGGTTGAGATTGATATTTGAATTTGAATTCATTAACGATGTATCCCCTTTGATTACGTTTGACAACAAAAAATCGAAACACTCCAGAGTCAAGACCCTCTTGTTTATAACTTTATATTGCTTTCTGCCTGTTGTAGCTGATTTGCAAATAGGGGCTTCTGCAACGGCGTTATCAAGATAATATACTAGTATAGGAGCTGCTCGTTTGCTAGACATATCATCATCATATTTTAGTCTTGGTTTATGTTGTATCGTCATGGTCAAGCTTCTGCTTGTTCTGAAATTCAATGTCAAAAACTAGATACAATGATATCGAGTTTTTCCACTATATACTTGGCTCTTTTGCTTATAGCATCATGCTCCTTTATGCACTCATGAGTAGTGTACTTGTGTATAAGTATTAACAGTTTGCTTTTCATGTGTTTTGTTTTCCGTCTTTTACAAAGATGTCTCCTGCTTGTTATTCCTGTGTTGATTAATAATGTTGCTCACACTGCTTAATTTTGCAAGCGATAGGTACCTCTTGATTGTAGAATTTGGCACAGCTATGCTACAATTTGTTGTTCGTATCAATAATTATTAGTCTGATTATGAAAAAACATTATGCAGCTCTATAGGATATGTTGGAATCAAAGTGGAAGCACTTGGGAGAACTCAAAAATAATGCTATGGAAAATACTTCAAATATTACAGTTGCAGATTTGTGTGGAGAGGATGGTTGGACTATTGTTAAGAAACAGAGAGTTAACATTCTAATACCTCGTCTTCCCAGTACTGAGCAGTCCTCAGTGCCTGATCTGGAAGAAGGTCAGCTGCGCGGAAGTTTGTCTTGTAATATGACTAATAATCCATCAGAGCTTCCACTGGAGAAGCCTCTTAAGGCAAATTTTGGTGAGAGAGATGATGGATCACTGTCTTTGTCTCCAAAATCAAATACTCAATCTAGTGCAAAAGTTCAGTCCCCTGTAGATGATGCAGTAGCAATTCTGAATTCAAGAAAGCCAGTTTTGAGGAGACTGGCTTCGGAGGACCAAGTAGGTGCTTCGAGATCCTTCTCTGGAAAGACAGAAAATTATCTGAAATTCCGTAAAACTTCTCCAAAGCTTGTCAGAACTACCATGCAACAAGACCTATCTGGTATCTGCACACCATCCATTACCATCAAATATTTCAATAAGAAGACGCGGGCATCAAATCTTGAAAGAAACATAATAAGTGCGGGTGGATTGGGCAAGTGGCTTTCTTCTCTTGGACTGGAACAATTTGAGAGAATTCTCCATGCAAAAAATGTCAATAAATTTCAGTTGGTAGATCTGTCTATGAAGAAGCTAAAGGATATGGGTGCTCATGCTGTTGGACCTAGAAGAAAGTTAATTCATGCTATAGAGTGTGTTTGTCATCCATACAGTTTTGAACCTTTTAAAAAATTTCAGTCTCAATTGAGATAGTGATCAGTGAATCAAAGCTCATGTCTTTTATGTGTATCTTAACGTTTCTATTTCCTGGCAATTCATTGTGTAGTTGTGCATAAAAAGTACTCTATGAAGCTAATGTATTCTCTGGTGTGTATAATACGAGTATACAAGTTCTACCCAATATGGAGTTGTTTTTTTTTTTTTTTTCCCCTGAAAGTAGCAATGTGGAGCTTATTTTGTATTACTAGAATCTAAAAAGTCTAATTTTAGAAGTCCTTGCCATTTTTATGGATTAATGAAGCATTTTCAGTTATATTATTAGTAGTTTACTACTCATTCTCGCTGCATGGTGTCAGGTGCCTTCAATTAAACGCTTAGATATTTTGCTTGAAATTTTTAGTTTTTTACTGGTGTATCTATGTGTTTAAGCCTCTTTTAGCATTGTGGTTGTTGCACCATGTCATTTATATACTGGTATCTTTTGTGTTAGGAATTTTTCCTCCGTGACTATCAGATTCTGCAGTTTTCAAATGTCGATATGCACTGATGCACATGGTTGATATACCCTTGCCTGCTATCTACTTCTTGCACGGTTGCACCCCAAAGGATAGAATCCAACCATTACCCAACGATTATGCAGTGATGCTGAACTGCATTACTAATAAATCCGAGCAGGTGTTTGTTTCAAATGTAATTTTATTTTATTTATTTATTTATTTATTTATTTTTTGACAACTTGTATCAAATGTATCATGTTTACAATCTATTAACATAATTTTTTGCAGAAAAGGCATATGATACATACAATAACCTTTTATATGGCTATTTTATTTATGTTTGTGAAGGCTAGATTACCCTAATATAAAAAATTAATAAAAGAAAAGGATTTTTTGAAAACACCACAAATTTTAGAAAATTTTAATTATAACACCACATTTCCTAAAACTTTTATTATAACACTACAAAAAAATCAAAAAATTTGATCCCACCACCATCTAACGATTTTTTTGGATGGAATCCGTTAAAAGGGACCCACAATGAACACGTGTCAATACGATATTGCTTTTAAAAAAAGGAAAATAAAAATAAAAATTAAAAAAAAAAGAAAAACTCCTAAACCCTAACCTAGCCACTAGCCTGATGCAAACAGTTAACAGGACACCAGGACTCAGCCACCTGATTCAATCCAACTTAATGGATGAGAATCAGATTGGTTAGCTCAGAGGAAATCCAAAAGGAAAGAAGGGAAACCTCGAGAGTAATAACCAATAAGAGCAATAACCAGAAAATTAGAGAAGAAGAATGTAGAGAGAGAAAGAGAGGATTTGTATTAATTCTTGATGATCAATTACATCCACTAATTGGCTTAATATAGCCTTTAATTACAGGTGCATGAACCAAAATAACAACTTCATAACAAACTAATAAAAAAGGAATCTAATTAGTTATTCTCTCTCTAAGTTAATTCTCTGTCTTTTCCAGCTCATTGTCCAGCTTGGCAATAGCTAACATCAATGGAACAGTAACCGCAACATCATTTCTTCCCTTTTCATTCTCCATCAGACTAATGCTCGCATCAATGCCTCCCCCTTCAAAAGATCCTTGACCCCAAGGATCAAACTCTGGAAACTAATTCTCAATGCTCTCAGCATCTTCCCAAGTAGCATCTTCAGAAGCTGAATTTGACCATTGAATGAGCCACTGCACCACAGCATGGTTCCCTCTTTTGATTGTCCTTTTATCAATCATAGCAATAGGATACTTAGGCAAGGTGTTCCCAGGGTTAGGAAACATAGAAAAATCAGCAGGAGGTGGAACAGGACCCTTATACTTCTTGAGCTGTGACACATGAAAGGTGGGGTGAACCTTTGCAGAAGTAGGAAGCTGGAGAGTGTAAGCAACTGCTCCTACCTTTTTAATTATCTGATATGGACCAAAATACCTAGCTGCAAGTTTCTGGTTAGGCCTGGATACCACAGACTGCTGCCTATATGGTTGCAGCTTAAAATATACCCATGCTCCCACATCAAATGTCCTGTCACTTCTGTGCTTATCAGCCTGCTGCTTCATTCTATTTTGAGCCCTACTCAAATTCTGCTTGATCACAGCTATAACCTCTTCCCTATGCTGTAAGCTTCTGTCCACAGCTTCCACATTACTCATCCCTTGCAAGTAAGGAATGTGAGTAGGGGGTGGTTGACCATAGAGGACCTCATATGGAGTAGTCTGAATAGCAGATTGGTAGGTAGTATTATACCAAAATTCTGCTAAGGGAAGCCACCTAGCCCACTCTTGAGGTGTGTCATTGCACATACACCTAAGATAGGTCTCTAAACACCTATTCAACACCTCAGATTGCCCATCAGTTTGTGGGTGAAAGGAAGTGGAAAGCTTGTGTTGTATGCCTTGTAATTTCATCAATTCCATCCAAAAATTACTGATGAAAACCTTGTCTCTGTCAGAAATGATAGACTTAGGAAATCCATGTAACTTATAGATGTGATCTAAATAAGCTTGAGCAACTTTCATGGCAGAAAAAGGGTGAGATAGGGGAATAAAGTGAGCATACTTGCTCAACCTATCTATCACAACCAAAATCACATCCTTACCTAATGACTTAGGTAATCCTTCAATGAAATCCATGGTGATTTCTTCCCAAATCCTTTCAGGAATTGAAAGTGGCTGAAGCAATCCAGGAGAGGCACTAGGGTCATACTTGCACCTCTGACAATCATCACATTGTCTAATATAATCTGTAACACTCTGCTCGACCAATAAAATAAGCTCTTGATCCTCCTCAAGGTTGCCTCTATACCAGAATGACCTCCCAGAGAAGAATTATGTAACCAAGCCATGATTTTGGTCTTTAAATTAGGATCATGCCCCACCACCAACTTCCCTTTTTTGGTGAGTTGTTGTTGCTGCCATTTATAATGCATGTGAGAAGTTAGATCCTTTTCTAGATCAGAAATGAGTTGTTGCATGTTAGGATCCTCCTGCCATAATTTCTGTAACTCATCTAGCAATGTAGAATGAACTGTAGAAATTAACATAGGCATCAATTGAGAGCTAGGTATCCTGAATAAAGCATCAGCAACCATGTTTTCACTTCCTTGCTTGTATTCAATAGTGTAATCCATACCAGCCAACTTGGACAACCATTTTTGTTGAAATGGTGTCACTATTTTGTGATCCAGCAAATATTTAAGACTTTGCTGATCAGTCTTGATGACAAAAGGTAAGAGCATAAGATAATGCTGCCACTTCTTCACAGCATAGACAATTGCTAACAATTCTCTCTCATAGGCTGACAGAGCTAAGTTCTTTTCAGACAAGGCTTTGCTAATAAAAGCAATAGGATGCCCTTTCTGCATCAAAACAGCACCCAAACCTGAACCTGAGGCATCTGTCTCAATAACAAATGGTATCTGAAAATTAGGCAGAGCCAAAACTGGCGGGGAAACCATGGCTTGTTTTAAGTGCTCAAAAGCTGAAGTAGCCTCAGGACTCCAAACAAAAGCATCTTTTCTGAGTAGATTGGTCAGTGGCCTGCATAGCTTCCCATAATCCTTGACAAATCTTCTGTAATACCCAGTAAGACCCAGAAAACCTCTCAGTTGCTTGAGTGTTTTAGGTTGGGGCCATTCAATAATGGCCTAAATTTTATCAAGCTCAGTAGATACACCTTGCTTGGAGATCACATGCCCTAAATAGGTAATCTCAGTTGCACCAAAGGTGCACTTCTTCAAATTTGCTTGTAAAGAGTGAGATCTCATGATTTCAAGGACAAGTTGCAGATGCTTCAAATGCTCACCCCATGTAGAGCTATAGACCAGAATATCATCAAAGAAAACCAGAATGAACTTCTTGAGATATTGCTGGAACACATAATTCATTAATGCCTGGAAAGTTGAAGGAGCATTGGTTAAGCCGAAGGGCATAACCAAGTATTCAAAATGGCCAAAATGGGTCTTAAAAGCAGTTTTGTGAATGTGATCAGGATGCATTCTGATTTGATGATAGCCAGACTTCAAATCAATCTTGGAATAGAATGCTGACCCATGTAACTCATCCAATAGTTCTTCAATAATGGGAATAGGAAACTTATCCTTGACAGTAGCCTTGTTCAAAGCCCTGTAATCTACACACATCCTCCACCCACCATCTTTCTTTTTAACCAAAACAATAGGGGCAGCAAATGGGCTGTTGCTATCCCTGATAACTCCTTGATCAGCTAACTCCTTCACCAATTCTTTTATTACAGTTTTCTGAGTAGCTGGGTACCTATATGGTCTGAGATTGATAGCTGTGTACCATCTTTCAATGGAATCTGATGGTCAAATTGCATTCTAGCTGGTGGCAATCCTTCTGGAGCTTTGAAAACATCTGAGAATCTATCAAGGAGATCAGAAATCTTAGGTGATTCCTTAGATGGCTCTTGAGAATTCAGGCTTGGACTCCAATCTACAGTGTGATGAGTTAGTTGCAGCATTGATAGCTCCCCTGTTCCTTGCAGCAGCTTATCAAATTGCTCAGCAGGGATGCCTTTTAATCTCTTAGCAGTTGCTCCTCTCAACTTAACTTTCTTCCCCTCCTGCTTGAATTCCATGGTTAAATTCTTGAAATCCCGAAGAATGGGCCCAAGAGTTGAGAACCATTGAATTCCAAGCACAATATCACTACCACTTAAAGGTAGTAACAACATATCAGCCTTGAAATTGTAGCCCTGCATTTTCCACTCAAAACCTTTAATCATGGCTTCACATTTGAGTTGGCCCCCATCTGCCACCTTAACCCACATGGGTGGAACTTTCTCCACCCTGCACTGCAATTTTAGAGCAGTTGGAGTGTCAATAAAATTGTGGGTACTCCCACTATCCAACAAAATATGCAAGGGCTTCTTATTGAACTGCCCCATCATCCTCATGGTGTGAAAGCTACAATAACCATCCAATGCTTGCAGAGATATCTGAGCACATGTCACTTCATTCTCACTAGGATCCTCACTGTCAGCATCCCCAGTTTCCTCATCTGTATCCTCAATCTCTATATGATACAGTTGTGGCTTCTTTACCCTACAATTATGCCCTAACTCAAACTTCTCATCACACCAAAAACATAGCCCTTTAGCTCTCTTATCATTCATTTCAGCAGTTGTCAAGGTTTTTCTGTTGGTGTTGGGGTAGGTTCTAGGTTTGAAAGTGGTGTTTAAGGGTCCTCTCCAAGGTTGGTTTGTGTTTAGGCTTGTGTTTAAAGGTTTTGGGGTTGATAATAGAGGAGGCAGGTGTTTAATAGGTGATTTAGTCTTTCTGGATATCTGAGCTGCCTCTTGCAGCTTGGTTAGGCCATGAGCTTGTTGAATGGATGTGGGAACAAACATCCTAACAGCTAACTGGATCTCCTCCTCCAAGCCACCCATATAAAAGCTTAACAAGTAATTTGGGGATAGATCTAGTCTACTAGTAAGAGCATCAAAGGCATCGTGATATTCTTGGATAGAACCAGTCTGCTTGAGAGCTTTCAGGTCAGACATGGGGTCATCAAACAATTCCCCAAAACGACTAGTTATGTCCTGCACATACTTATCCCAGCTAGGCAATGGATTAGTTTTTACATAATTCTGGTGCCAGAGAAGGGCTCTACCCTCGAGGTGAATAGCAGCCAACTTCATTCTCTTAGCATCTTGGATATTATCTAAGTCAAAGAATTGGTTGCATTTATACAGCCAAGACTTCAGATCATCACCGTTGAACTTAGGGAATTCAATCTTAGTGAGTCTGGTAGAGTATTGAAACTGAGAGTTATTATGATCATTATTTCCAGGATCTAACTGTCCAGGTTTCTCAGAGGGTTTATCAGGGGGTATATTGGGTGATTTCTCAGGTGAGCTGACATCAGAAACAAGCTTAGTAACCTAGACAGACATGCCTACCATCATATCATG